>NC_056000.1:26289621-26592398 GCF_018446385.1 Zingiber officinale | reverse complement strand
CTTGTTGGTGTGGCATAACTAGAATATCATGTCATCATGGCTACTCCTTGTGATGTTGCATTCAACTTCATCATCTTTGTTTGCGATATTTGACTTATTACTACAATAAAGCGTAGTATTGACTATTGACAAGATAAGTCAATATGAAGAGTGAGTTACGCTAAGTGAATAAAGGCTTCCAGGCTCCGCCTATATCTACAAACTTGTTTTGCTCGTGTGTTAGTCACAAGTTATACTGATGAAACAAGTGCAAGTGTGATATTGGATGCACCATAGTCACGTAGGTAGTGTACAGTCATACTCCTGCTGAGAGAATATTAGGTTCCACCCTCGGTCATGTATGAGAGTGCATGGAAAATCCAATGGTCTAACAACGTCCATGAGTTATTTTGTGGCATAGTTGACAGACGTATATTAAACACGACCCTTATTGTATAAATGCATGACGACACGAGAGTTGGATTTCAATGTTAGATATCAGATGATTTTGGCCATTGTTAGTTATAGGCGGCGTGCTCAAGTATCTAAATGGAATTAATGATTTTTGTTGCCATATTAGAGACACATAAGCTGTAGCTGTTAGCACTTGGTGCATTCTAATGTGTTTCTTCGGTTGTTAGGAAGTTTGGGATTATATAGAAAATAGATGATGCATGTGGTGCATTAGTGTAGACTGAAATATGCAAGCAATATAGCAACAATCCCCCTACTAATGACACCAGCTTCAATCTTAGATGACTATTATCTGAACAAAATGAGCATTCCATCATCCTTGGAATTGATTTCAGTAACATACAGTGAATGGCATCCTTGGAATGTGTACCATCTAGAAGATCATCATCATGTCATATATGTCCTAACTATTTGGAGTTGGTTACCTGACCAACCTTGAAATTTGGACACACTATAATCTCATTATTTAACTTCTAGTCACAAATATACTAAATCTGCATTTTGTTGATGTGAAATTTTCCTTCCCTGTACACTAAGATCTTGTACAACTTCCACGCACAGATAGACTGATATAATGTCTTAAATGACATGTCCAGATAAATGATTAGCAGAGAATCATTGCTGCCTTCTAGGATTACATTCATCCCTATACAGCAGGCTGGTATTAAATCAATATTTTAGTTTTGCAATTGAAGAAATTGCAACAGAAGTTGGCTGGTCATTCCTTACATGGATTTGTTGTGTTAAGTTGGAAGCATTCTGTTGCGATTTTATCATTGATTATTTGTCTTTTTATGCTTTTGTTTATTGAGAAAAACAATGTTAACATCCTAACATCTTTAATATCATAAGCAGTGTGCGGGGATATGTGTGAATCTTAAGCAAGCTATGTTGAAGTCTTGAGCGATGAGGTAGGTTTAGAACATTAATGTTTGTGTGTGTGTCTTGAGCACAGAAATGTTGAAGTCTAATATCTTTAGCATAACAAGTGGTAGGGTAGGGCAGGTTCAGAAAAATTAGTGTATGTGCGTTTGTGCATCTAGCGCATCTTGAGCAAAGCTATGTCGAAGTTCAATATCTTTGTAGCAGTTCAAGATCTTGAGCATAGTTAATAATGAAGCAAGTCTGGAACCTTAGAGCTTGGCATCATCTGCTAAGATCTTTACCACTCAGGCATAAGGCTTGAAATATACTTGGGGAAGGTGAGAATTGATCTTAGGACCTTGTTACCGAGAATAATTAACTTCAAGTTCTTTAGGTAAGAATAGGTCCTGTTTGTTTACCATATAAATCCAGAATGGATTATAATATTTATAAAACAATGATAAGTAAAATATTGGCATATTTTAACGTATACCATGGCACAAGGCATAGATGTCGTTACTTTATATTATACTTCAAGTTGAATGAAACAAACTTCAGGCCTTAATGCTTACTTGAAAACAAGATTAAATAATACAAAAGCAAGATATAAAATCAACATGATCTAACTGTGCACTATCAGTTACCTCCATCCCACGGTGTATCATCTGGGCTGCAGTTAATAATACCTAGGTATCAGTAATCCACCACATGAAAGTAATGATGAGACAACAACTAGTTCCTTCCAATCATACCCAAATATAACAGCATTCCAAAGCATAATGTTGTTTTCATGGGGAGCGCCACTGATACCGGCTGGAGGATCCTGTTGGAGTCTCTTGAAGTCCCTCATCAACCTCTTCCTTGCAGGAGTCGACATCCTTGCTGCCTAGAGGGTAGAAGTTTTGACGTCACAATCAAAGCATTGGAAGTAAATCAGGGAAAGCCTATAATTTCCGTTGTGCTAAATGTTAAAGCTAAGATATATATTAGAGGGTTCTAAGAAATCTTTGCTCTAAATCTTAATGAAAAAAAGGAAAAAGGATATCAAACATAACCACTTGTGCAATATGTTCATTTTTTCCTTTGTATATGCCTACTATTTGTCCACAAAATCAAAAACATAAATCTTAGTTTTAACACCATTGGTAATATTAACAGTGTCATCGTTTAGGGAAAGAAGATGAGAATTAGAATACACTGCACGGAAGCCTCATGGAATCCCGGTTCCAAATAAATTACCTCTAGGCAACAAATTCATAGATCTAAATCAAATAAAATATGAAAAATCAAATCTTGACAGTGCAGGAGACTAATCCCAACCAGGGCACAACCCAACAAAAATCTATTTGGTTTCAAGGAAACCTAACAACCAAAATTTATCCATCGAAAATTTTCTTCCACGATCAACTACACGGTTAAATTGTTTACCACCAGAAATTGGGTAAGCCCATCGAAATTGAACATATACCATACAACATAACATTGAAATACATGCTCCACCTGCGACGCCTCGAGCTCAAACGGCAATGTATCCTCGCAGGTCGTTTCAGGGGGACGAATCAACTCCTCCTCTTCCCGACGGCAGTTACGACGGCACTACGAGAGCGAAACCTTGTACTGCTGGGGCAGTGCCGAGGGAGGGAGGGAGGAGGGAGCAAAAGAAGAGGCGAATCGAAGGAAATCTCGAGTGAAGATTTGAGACGCAGCACAAAACCAGGGCCCGAAGTATTTATTTATTTATTTAATAATCCAAAACTCCGATTAAATAGAGACAAATAAATTATGAGGCATTTTTACCTATGTCATCGATCGAAAAGGCTAGAGTATCTATATTGGTTTTCATATTAAAAAATATAATTTAAAATAAAAAAATTATTTTATTAAATTCATATATTCATTTTTAACTACATATCAATTTTTTTATTTTTTCTCTGTCCTCCGTACTATTAAAATTCACTCATTAAATTTAAAGAAATACTATTTATAAATTTAAAATTTATAGAATGAATAAGGTAACTTTTTAATTATACTATTTAAAATTTAAGATGAAAATTTTTTTGATAGAATAAAATGCTCTTAGCTTATTATGTTCTTTAATGAGAAATTTCAATTGTGCATACTGTTTCTTTTAGAAATGACTCTTAATAGTTTAGAATTTTTTCAAAACGTCAGATTGAGTGTTGAATTCTTATACTTTTGCCCCTGAGCTGCCAAATATTACAGAATCACCATTGAAAACATAAGTGGTGGTGTGTTTGATGGTCAATTTGTAATAGGTGTAAAAATACATTAAAACCCCGTTATATTAGGATAAATATCTTCATAATTTATCCTTTTTCAAAATGTATGGAGCCATCTTAAACCCCACTAAGGACGACTTCACCTTTTCATGTGTGTGTTTGATTAGTGAGAATAGTTACTCTAAACCCAAGTGGTAAAAAAAACTAAATTATTCATATATAAATATGCAAAAGAGAAATAAAATAATTTACAGCAATAATTCAAATATGGTCATAAACCATGTGCTGTTTATTATCTTGATATTCATTTTATTTTTATTTGATGGGATGACTAAAATCTGTTATACATGTTTTTTAAAAGTTAATTTTTCCATTGTTGCTAAGTCCAAGTTATTATAGTCGTACAAGATAACATCTCACAATGGTGTAGGTAACCTTATTTCTTTAACTTTTCAGCGTATCTATGTTTGTGTTCTTTATAACTTAGACTTAAGGCTAAGTGTGGATAAATTATATTTCGAAAAGTCGATTAGCTGGATGAAACTTAAACATTTAGATTAAAATCACAACATTTTCACTGACTGCAAGCACAACCATTGTGCATCTTCCATTGTCAACGTTAACACTGAGGAGGGGAGGTTGTGTTCATTGAACTAATAGAGGACCTTAATTGGACATTTTTAATGATTAGGAGACCAAACAGGGCAATTGTTCAAGCGAAATCTGCACAGTTATGAACTATCAAGTTAAATTTAACTATCACGTAAGGAGACAGAGAAAAGCAAAAAGATGGTTCAATCATCAACGGAAAATCTTGCATATCATTATTAGAAATCCATCTGATCCTAATATTACATGTTTACAGGCACAATATGATGCAAAACTTACAAATGGAAAAAAGGCATCCAAACAATGGAAAATTTTGACACACAATCTACTAAACAACATGCACAGACCGAAAGGACAATAAGGGGGGAAAAAACGAACCTAAACAAGCATGGCAATTTTCAAATAATAAACAGAAATTTACATTATAGTCTGGAAGATCTCTTCGCACACCTTCATCAAAATCAGACACTAATCACCATTGTTCTTCAATTCATTCACATGACGAACTAGAATTTTCAGTCTTATCAGAGCAGAAGAAAGACTGTGGACCTTTGAGTGGATTGTAGTTGCTTCATCAAGTCAGGTCCTCAATGAAATTTTGATTCACGTAGGGAACAAATGGGTAAGATGCCAACATAAATATCAAATAATAGTGTTCCGAAATTCATGTTCATCCAAAGGGATTGCTTCCCACAGGAGCAAAGGAATTTGGAGTGTTTGGTTGGTTGTAACTGAAAGACTGATTTTGACCAATGTTTGAAGTACCAGACAACACACTTTGATTACTGCAATGATAGAGATTACGTGGTATCAGTGCATGTAAAACGTGTTCTACGTTTCTAAAGTGTCTGCAATAAGAAAAAAGATTAGCCTACTGAAATAAATGTTGGTCTCTTTGTACACGATGAGGGGGAAGCACATTCATGCTTATATTGAATTTCCGTAACAAATATATAATTAAGATTCAAAAACCAAAGATAATATTACTTCGAAGAATTTCATTCTAGTGAGGTAGGCAATGGACTGAAATTTCATTGATCAAATTATGCAAATTTCAGTTTCAGGAGTATTCAACTATAGAGAGAGAGAGAGAGAGAGAGAGAGAGAGAGAGATTTATGAAGTTAATATAACTAATGAAATTTATACTTCCATTGCACTTTATACAAGGCTATATATTATTAGTAATCTCAAATTAATTTTTTTAAAAATTATTGCGTTAAATAATATTTTTTGTTCTCACTTTACCCTATATACTATTTGTACTTGTTGGAAACTAGGAGTTAATAGTATCATGGGAACCGAAGAGTCTCTGTTGGAAACTAGAAGTTAAGAGTGTTTACTGGTATCATATAAACCGAAGAGTCTCTTTCTTGTAAAGTGTGTGTGTATCATCTCTTGTATAAATTAGGTACCTGCTAAGTAATAAGTTCTAAGTTTTGGACTCACAAAGTCCTGAGTCTTGATCACTCTTTACATGGTATCAGAGCCTGGGGTTTGTCTCTTTCTTCTCAAATCCAGAAGACAACACCTACCAGACAAGGTCGCCTCTTCTTCCTCTGCTTCACTAGCTTATCACTGTTACTATGGCCTCATCCTCATCCTCATCGAGCATGGTCCAGCAAGGTTCAAGAGTCCAGAGAAGTGCCTTTTCATTTGCCTTTTCAGGAACTCCCTCTATTACCTCTGAGAAACTCAATGGCAAAAATTATATGGATTGGTCTTCGGCTGTTGAGATTTGGTTCCTTGGTCAAGGGCTTTCGAATCACCTCGAAACTCAAGTAGCGGAGCATGATGATGCATCGAAGGCTGAATGGCAGAGAGTGGATTATCAGCTGGTGTCTCTTCTTTGGCAGTCTATTGACCCATCACTCTTGGTTCATTATCGCTCCTACAAGTCCTGTTATGATATCTGGAAAAAAGCTAAGAGTGTTTATGCCAATGACATTCAACGGCTCTATGATTCTGTCCATAATTTGGCAACTCTTCAGATGCAGGATCATGACTTAACTTCGTATCTCAACAAAGCCCAGTCCACGATTCATCAAGTCAAGATGCACCTAACATACAGCGATCCCAACAAAGTGTTGGAGAAATTGGATCAGATGTATATGGTGTTTGTTCTTCACGGATTACATAAGAATTTTGACAGTGTCAAGAATCAAGTCCTTACCAACCCAAATATTCCTACTGTCGATGAACTCATTGATCGGTTGGTTCGTGTGCCATTGACCGATGGGTCTCTCAAAACTGAAGTTGATTCTGCTATACTCTTTACCAACTCTGATCGTGGAGGCCGGGGTCGTGGACGTGGGAGAGGAGGTCGTGGAAATTGACCACAGTGTTCCCATTGTAATCGAATAGGACATACTCGAGATCGATGCTTCACTTTACATGGCTTCCCAGCAAAATCTGCAAACATGTCACAGGTGCAAGTGGTAGACTCAGCCAAGAAAGATGAATCTCTACAAGAAAACAAGTTCGTCGTGTCTAACGACGAATATAAAGAGTTCCTTAATTTCAAAGTTGCTTCTAGCGATGTAGCAGCCCTAGAACTTCAATCTGGTAATTCTTCGGTTTGCTTTTCTCACTCTTTGCCCTCTTCCTCCTGGATTCTGGACTCCGGTGCATCCGACCATATTGCTGGTAATCCTTCATTGCTTTCAAACTTGTCTTCCACAAAAAAAACCCATGTTACAACCCTTGCAGATGGTTCAAAAATACAACCTGCTGGAGTAGGCAAAATTTCTCCCCTTCCTACTCTAAATTTAGATTATGTTCTTCTTGTTCCCGGCAGCCCGTTTAATTTACTATCAATTAGTAAGTTAACTCGCTCTCTCAATTGCTCAGTAACCTTTCTTCCGGATTCTTTTCATATCCAGGACCGGAGTACGGGACAGATGATTGGTGCAGGCTCTGAGTCGCATGGGCTCTACTTCCTTCAATCTTCATCCTCTACAGTTTGTGCTGCGGCTGATTCTCCAGATACTCTTCATAATCGTCTAGGACATCCAAGTCTGAGTAAGTTGAAAAAGATGGTTCCTAGATTTTCTCATTTACAATCTCTCCAATGTGAACCTTGCCAACTTGGTAAGCATGTTCGTTATTCCTACAAAAATAAGAAAGCTAGTCGATCCAAGTTTCCTTTTGAGTTAATCCACTTTGATGTTTGGGGACCTTGTCACACAACTTCTGTTCTAGATTTTCGTTATTTTGTTACCTTTATAGATGATTATTCAAGATGTACTTGGATCTACTTAATGAAAGAACGATCTGAACTATTTGAGAATTTTAAGAAGTTTTGTTCCGAGGTTTCTACCCAATTTGGTCATACAATCCACATCTTCCGTAGTGATAATGCTAAAGAATACTTCTCTTCTTCATTCAACTCTTTTGTGATCGCTAAAGGCATGATTCATCAGTCTAGTTGCTCACACACATCACAACAAAATGGTATTGCAGAAAGAAAACATCGACATTTGCTTGATACTGCTCGTACTTTATTGCTTCAAGCTAATGTTCCTCTAAGTTTTTGGGTTGATGCGGTTCTTACCGCAGGATATTTGATCAATCGAATGCCATCTTCAGTATTGGGTAATCAAGTTTCTCACTCCCTTTTGTTTCCCAATGAACCAACATACAAGATACCTCTGCGTATCTTTGGATGTACTTGTTTTGTGCATGATTTATCTCCAGGAAAAGATAAACTCGCAGCCAAAGCAATTAAATGTATCTTCTTTGGATATTCAAGGGTTCAGAAAGGTTACAAATGTTATTCTCCTTCGTTGCATCGGTTCTTTATCTCTGCCGATGTGACTTTCTTTGAGAATACACCATTCTTCACCTCCAAAGAAGAAACTGTCATTCCATCCCCGGTCTTGCCAATACCCTTTCTTGATACAACCACTCCTGAGTCCAATGTTCAAGAAGGATCTCCTCATTTGATCACTTATCAGCATCGTTCCCGAAATGTTCCGACTCCTCAACCAGCTCCTATTCATGAGCCCAGTGCTTCAGTGCCTGACCAAGCATCCCAACCGATTTCGGATCCTTCTGATCTCCCAATTACGGTTCACAAAGGTAACCATATCACTCGTAACCCTCATCCTATTTACAATTTTGTTAGTTATCATCGTCTTTCTCCTATACAATGTGCTTTCACTTCTTCCTTGTCCTCTGTTTCTATCCCAAAAAATGTACAGGAGGCCCTTTCTCATCTAGGATGGAGGCAGGCAATGATTGAAGAAATGCAAGCATTGAAGTTTAATCAGACATGGTCCCTGGTTCCTTTACCCATAGGGAAAAATCCTGTTGGATGCCGATGGGTCTTTACTGTGAAGGTTGGGCCAAATGGCACTGTGAATCGACTTAAAGCACGCCTTGTGGCTAAAGGGTTCACTCAGATTTTTGGCCAAGATTATGGAGATACGTTTTCTCCTGTGGCAAAAATTACTTCGGTTCGAATCTTTCTTTCCATGGCAGCCATGAACCAGTGGCCCTTACACCAGCTTGATATCAAGAATGCATGCATGGTGACCTATCTGAGGAGATTTATATGGAGCAACCACCTGGGTTTGCTGCTCAGGGAGAGTCAGGCCTGGTCTGTAGACTCCACAAGTCCTTATATGGCCTTAAATAGTCTCCTCGATGTTGGTTCGGACGATTCAGCTTGGCTCTACAAGAATTTGGAATGATCAGAAGTAAAGTAGACCACTCAGTATTCTACAAGCATTCTTCGAGCCTATGCATGTATCTTGTGGTGTATGTAGACGATATTGTCATAACAGGAAATGACCACGCTGGAATTTAAAGATTGAAGGAACATTTACTCCGTCATTTTGAAACAAAGGACTTGGGAAAACTGAGATATTTTCTTGGAATAGAGGTTGCTCAGTCCAAGTCAGGAGTCGCCATATCCCAGAGAAAATATGCCCTCGATATCCTTGAAGAAACTGGAATGTTAAATTGCAAACCAGTAGAGAACCCAATGGATCCAAATGTCAAACTTCTTCCTGATCAAGGAGAACTATTCTCTGATCCCAGCAGATATCGAAGATTGGTGGGGAAGCTAAATTATCTCACTATCACTAGACCAGACATTGCTTTTGCTGTCAGTGTAGTAAGCCAGTTCCTAAGTTCCCCTCGTATTGAATATTGGGATACTGTTGTCCGAATTTTGAGATTCATTAAAGGGTCACCTGGAAAAGGATTGGTGTATGAAAATAGGGGACACAAAGAAATTACTGGCTATGTCGATGCAGATTGGGCTGGGTCCCCGAATGATAGGAGATCCACCTCTGGGTATTGTATTCTATTTGGTGGAAACCTCATCTCTTGGAAGAGCAAGAAACAGAATGTGGTTGCACGATCAAGCGCTGAAGCAGAGTATCGAGCTATGGCCCTTGCTACGTGTGGACGTCAAAACAACTCATTGCTGAGTTGAATTTCTGTGAGGTTGGAACGATGAGGTTAATATGTGATAATCAAGCAGCTCTCCATATTGCTTCTAACCCAATGTTCCATGAACGAACAAAGCACATAGAAGTGGATTGTCATTTTATCCGTGAGAAAGTTGTTTCTGGAGAAATCACCACGTCCTTCGTCAACTCTAATGATCAGCTGGTAGACTTGCTCACCAAAGCTCTTCGAGGACCAAGGATTGCGTATCTCAGCAACAAGTTGGATGCCTTTGATATCTACGCTCCAACTTGAGGGGGAATATTGGAAACTAGGAGTTAATAGTATCATGGGAACCGAAGAGTCTCTATTGGAAACTAGGAGTTAAGAGTGTTTACTGGTATCATAGAAACCGAAGAGTCTCTTTCTTGTAAAGTGTGTGTGTATCATCTCTTGTATAAATTAGGTACCTGCTAAGTAATAAGTTCTAAGTTTTGGACTCACAAAGTCCTGAGTCTTGATCACTCTTTACAGTACTAATCAATTCGACTATTCTAATTATAAAATATACTACCTAAACTTATTTCTTTTATTTTTATTATCTGTTAGAGCTACACCTAATTGTTGTTAAGGCCACAAAGTAATATAATTAGGATAAAATTATATACCTCCTTGAGTGTGGGGTATTCCATGTGCAACCTTTCAATTTCAAGACCTCCCTTTTAGTAAATTTATATATAGCATGATAATCTAGTTAAAAAGTGAGGTAACTTAAACCTTAAGACAGTATATTTAAAAAAAAATATCCATCATTGAGAAGGAGAAATTCTTAGTTAGGTTTTGACTCTTTTCTAAAACGTACTTAAATTTGCTACATGGAATCAATAAAAGGACTGAAGAAGATTGTGGAGAACTGAGAATAGATGGCCAATTACAGTATGATAAGTAAATCTGTCAGAAGCTTGATACGGGAATTGAAATCAGTAAGGACATAAGTAATCTCAATAATATCATACTCCTTAATAACAGGTGAAAATTAACACTTGTTAACAAAATAGAATTAGATACAACTAGAGAACTTACCCCAGAGACATCGTGGCATTAGTTATTTGTGGAGGCATGTTGTTTGGAATCTGAGACATTGCAAAGGGACCTAAGGGTTGAATTTTAGATTAGTGTAATGTAGCATAAAATTTACATGAATTAGTTGACTAGAAATCTCAAGTGATCATGTAATTACTTGGCAACATATTAAATGCATAGGGCGATTGTTGTGATGCCATCCAATGTGGGGAAGGGGCTCGAAAACTTGAACTTTGAGGTATGGAGCCTGGAGGAGACATGTTTGGTAATGCTCCTTGAAGAGGCGTCACCTATATCAGGAGAAAAGCAAACCATTAAACACACCCATTACATTAGTATGTTACAGCTACAAGGCCAGTTGATGGTTAGCCATATATGAAAGCTTTGCTCATACACCACAGAATATTATCCTATCTACATATCAAAGTATGAGGCAATTGCTTTCACAATGAGAAATGTCTAGTCAAAAGTGGAGCCAGCACATAATTCTGGAAATAAAAAAAATATATTCAAATTCCAAGGTAAGGTTAAGATTCCTTTATATTACAATTCTGGAAATTAATGATACAAACTAGAATGGTTGAGAACATGTGATATGCCTAACAAAAAGGATGAAGTGGAAGTTGGGATGCTTAGATAATAGAGAAAATTTGCATTTCAAACATTTAAGCAATATTTAATAATATACACACTTTTTAAGTACTCAAAGTTATATTAAACTAATTTGCAAAAAAATGTTATAAAATTGTAAAAAAAAAAAATATGTCTGCATTTATAAAGAGAGAGTAGCCGAACCTATCACTTATCAAGAATGGTCACAGAAAATTTGATCATCAACATGTTTAAGCTTTGGAGAATATCTGACATTCAGAAAGTGGCAAATGAAAGTTGAAACTAAGTGCACAAAGGATTTCGAATGAGTATATTGACAATGTCAAAATTGTTCAGTATTATTGATTGTAATTGTTTTACCTAATAAGTTAGGTGAACAATAACTATTAATTACTCTCCTGTGAGTATCAATTAGTGAGCAGGCATCAAGCATTCTAATAACAACAATCCATGTGTCTCAACTATTTTGAGTTGGCAACATACATCATATATCATCATTGAACTATTTGGGGTTGGCTACATACAATCATATATCACCATCGGACTACATAAAACTATATGCTAGTAACATTTAGGTCTTCTAAATAATACTCCTCTCTCCAACTTTAATAGATTCAACTTGCCAACACATACATACTCCAATTTAGTTCTTTCTTGTTGCATCATATGTTTGGAGTTATACCTAATTGCTCCACAATAGAAATAATGATCTTATGCATCCGTTTAGCATTTTTAAACACCAACTTTAATATGTGTTAACTGCATAAAAATCAAACCATAAATTATATGACTGTTTCACATGTATATAAATTTTTTCATTTAACCTAAGACACAACAATAAGCACACAAGACTTCAAAATTTTCTAGATTTTAATCACCTACGTTTTATCCTACAAATCTTACCTTCATCAATATTTTCTTGTTGTTTAATAATAACTTGCAAGGATTTCAAATCCATTCATCTTGCATATCCTCACCAATTAACTTAAAACATTTGCATCTTTCCTACAAACGAAACGCTGCAAAAAGAAACGCAGTGGATAGAGAGGTAGAAGTGATTCCAATGTCCAATCTCTCAATTTCTTTTGGAGAGAATTTGAGGGAGGAAAAAGAAAAGGGAGAGAAGTATTTCTCTTTCCTTCTCTCATTTTGTTCCAGTCAAAATTGAACAGCTTAATTTTCATAATGTTTATCATTTCAAGTTTTTGAAAATAAAAATGATAAGATAATAATTCTTTGCTCCTATGAATCCCTCCAAGGAAATGATGGGCAAAAAATTTCACATGTTTCTTTTCCCTCGAACAAACAAGACATAGGAAATGATCTTTCCCTTCTTCTCTAATTCTATCTCCTTTTGATCTTTCCATCTTCCCTACTTTTTATTCCACCTAGGAAAATAGCCTTACTTTATAAAATTTCTTTACACAATTAAAGTTTTGAATTTATTCCCATTACTCTCTCATCAATTAGCACATATCATCAACATATATGAAAAGTAAATCAATGGCATTGTGTGCAGGCTTAATTAACCATTCTACTTAAATACAAATTTAAACTTTCATAATGAACCTTTTAAAATATTCAAAAAGCTAATAAATGAAAAAAACTTGACCTTTCCGATATTTTTGTTGACTAATGAAAGCAAAGTCATGTAAGCAAATTTGTTCTGTGATTGCATATTTTCTAAGAACATAGAATAGGAAAATAATAAGCAAAAAAAGAAAAAGATAATCAGGAATATAATTTGATAATTATATAAAGATAAACATCATGATAAATGATTTTATGAAGTTTTACACTAGTAGATATCTGTCCAATGAAGTAGCCCTTTTCAGGGTTTGGACCTACAGTGGATGACATGACAATAAGCACATAGCGAATACATGATGTTTCACAGATGTGACATACTGAATCTTTTACCACTGTTGAATGTTGAAAAATAAAAGAGATATCATACCATTGCAGCTGGATCACTGGTTATATCAAATGGGTTCACAGATTTTGGAGATTGAATAATTGCCGGCACCACCTGGAGGTGAAAGGAAAAGTGTTAGTCTAAAAAGAACACTACACTAATGAACAGTTAATAAGACTCATATACACTGAAAGTTCATTACCGGACTGGTTGGGTAATACATGTTATACCCCATACCAGGATAGAGCCCTCTTTGCCAAATTGGAGCTGATAGGGGTGCAGTTGGATAAAGTGAGGCAAAAAGATCCTGTACAAAACTAACAATTTTGAGTGATGATGGTCAATTTGCTGAAGTCAGTAATAAGATTGATAGGGGTGCAGTCAGATAAAGTGAGGCAAAAAGATCCTGTACAAAACTAACAATTTTGAGTGATGATGGTCAATTTCCTGAAGTTAGTAATAAGATTGTGTGCTACCTCTGGCAGTTCTTTTCTCCCACTAGACGTATTTCCCTCCAATGATGGTTGTGAAGAAACTCCCGTGACTGTATTTTGTGGTGCTCTAGTAGCAACTCTAGGAAGATGTCCAGCAGGATTTGCAATTGGGGTATTTAAAGAGCCTTGCCCATGTGGAGCAGATGGCAACCATTTCTGGCAAAAACAAAACACAACTTGCAAATTAAGAACAATTGAAAGTAAAAGGAACTCTAGGTGAACAAAAAAGAAAATGCCTCTACCTGGTTGTTTGAAGATTCAATTCCAGATGCGTTGGATAGCTGATCAGTAGGTATGCTATCCATGGATGAAAATAATGGTGCTGGCTGTTTTGTTGCAGTGGACAAGCTCCCACCAATACCAACTTTTGTGGGCAAATCAATTCCAGAAGGCAAAGTTGAAATACTCCCTGAAGGTGCTAATCCTGAAACTGATAACTGGGCAAGACCTGATACTAATGGGTTTGCATTAGGAGCCACTTGAGGTGCACTTTGCTGCCCAGAATTAAAAGCTGCCCACTCTCCCCCATCGCTAGCAACAGTGGTAGTTTGCTGAGGAACATACTGCTCTGGATTTGGAGCAACAGTAGGTTCAGGATCCACACTAAAATCTATAAGACTATCCATGTATGCCATCTTCTGCACTGAATTTGCATCAGCAGAGCCTATGCTGCTTGGAGATAAAGAACTCTGCAACATAGTAGATATAGTGTGAATGATCCAAGAAGATTTCTGAAGAACAAATAACCACATGATCTATGTATGAAATCAAACAATTAAGTGTGAGCAATGCAAGAAATAAAACATTCGATTGATTGTCAAAGTCCAGAAATTTGTAGCTTTGACCAATATAATGAAAAATACATGCATTCAAAATAGTGAAATATCTATTACTCTGTTCATTTATCTAATTCGTACATTAGCTTATGAGAATATTGACTAAAACAATCTCAAGTCATCTTAGATTTTGGCTACGGATGGGCATAAGCCTTATAGACAAAGTGTTTTTCTATGAGTTATTATAGACAAAGTGTTTTTCTATGAGTTACACTTACAAAAAAAAAAGTAACAGTGCTATCAGTGAGAAAACAGCTTTGGAAGAGGGAAAAAAAGAAGGAAAATATCAAGTCATTTTCTATTAAATTCACATGGCAGAAAATATGTCTAGAGGGCCTGTAGGCGTACCACATTGACAAGATAGCAAAAAAGTCATGTTAATATCCCTAATTGATAATATGTTCCCTAAGATATGGCAATCACTTACCATCGTCTGAGCAGAATCATCAGGTACGCTGGATCCATTTGGTTTAGGAATGCTGCCAACCTGAAGTCGGGGTACCTTATCACCCAAGATATCGCTCACAGGGCGCACAGCCGGAGGACTCAGCTTACCAACATCTTTCTGATGTTCTGGTGATCTCCCATCTGGCTTTGGCATGTGCGGAAACCTATGCTCTTCAAACCTTCTGTTTTGGTTTCCATTTCTAACTTTGTCATCTTTAACTCTATCATCTACCACCTCAAAATGAGTCGGACTTCTCTTGATATCACCCTGATTGTATCCAGGACTCCCTCCAAAATTAGACCCAGGACTTCTTCCTCCATAGTTGGATCTGAAACGTTGATCATCGTTTCGACCACCATAACTAGGACTATAGCGACCTTCATATGGTGGGCTTCTGGAACCACCTCTATATGATTCTTCACTTTTGTTTTCATTATTATTGTCCCTATCGCCCTGCAAGCTCACAAATAATACAAATTTTAGTCAAGCAGATTTGACATGAGTAACTTTTCTGTCAAAAGTAGAACTTTTCAAATCGACAATAACTCCATCAGTTGCTACCTTCAGCCTCTGAGACATGTCTCCAGGCCTCTCCCCAGCATATCTTTGGTCAGCATAAACATGCTTGATGAACTCCCTGAGTCTATCAATGTTGCTGCAACTCCAAGGAATAGCAAACAGTTAAGGTTAACAAGGCATGATAGTTCACTAAAGAACTGCAAGGACAGAATGGGCAGTAACCTGCTATCTGGAAATAAGTGGCGTTGTGAATCCCAGTTCTTAAAGTAAATTTCTCTTGCACGCTGTAGGAAACAGAGTACCTTTTACATGCTTAGAAAGAGTAGCCAAATTATATGTTTAAAAAAAAGTGAGTGAATACTTTCAATAGAATTGTACCTCATTCCCCCCTTCTTGAAGGGCAGTAACTTCTTGGGAAGTAAATTTAGCCATAGATATGGATTTGACACGATGGGTAAACTCCCGACTGCAAGGAAAAATGATACAACATAATATATCATATAAATAATGACTGGACAAAAATAGGAATGAATCCATGCAGCTAAAAAAAAATGTGAACACTTACTGTATTCCACTACAATTTGTACAGATAAATGTCCAGAAATTTGTGCACACATATTGTGGACCCTGTCAAGAAATATACATTAGCTTAACAAATGAAACATAACAAGCAAGTTACTAGGACAAAACTGTGTTTACTCAGATGTTTGTGAACCCTTGGGTATTGTGGTATTCAATTTTTATTCAATTACTCTTTACCAGCACATGCAATGGTTGCATTAGGTTCAGCAATAATGATATCTCCTAACATAGCAAAACTGGTTGTTACAATTGCTACGAGTAGTTCAAATAGAATTGAACTTTCGATTGATCCTGGAACTTGGGATCCCATGGATGAAGATGGTATCGTAGACCCCATTGAATTTGATTCACCTGTTGAATTTGATGAAGAACTGGATTCTAATTCTTATATACATTGTATCGATTCTTATCAAAGAAACAGGTATAGGTCAACTAAATGGTAGCCATTGGCGTTATGGATTTTCAGTTTGGGGGAGGAGGGGGGATAGTATGTGATCCATATTAGGCAAGAAAATTACTTGTTTCATTGGATATGCTACTAATCAATCTCTACTTACCATTATTTGTCATTGTGTGTGCTTCTGGAGGAGCACGCATGCAAGAAGGAAGTTTGAGTTTGTGTAAATAGCTAAAATTTCTTCTGCTTTATATGCATAACAATCATAGGGCATTTGTATTAAATATAGTCAAAACTAAATATTAGAGTGCTGTGTTTGCCACCATCCAATTGTTTGTTTCCTGATTAGACACAAACTACCAGTGGGCTTTGGCACAACATAAAGTTGCATAGATTGGCAAAAAAAAATTGTGCACTAGTAACCATTTTTACATCTTTATTTTTATCCACGAATTCTCCTAATTTGTTGAGTGACTTCAGATATGATGTTGTATGCATATCTGTTAAGGGATTCTTGTGAAGTCCTGGCACACCTTTTTGCTATAATGAAAGAAAAAGGAGAGAATGGAAAGAGAACTTAGGAATAGGAATAACTTAGTAACTTACTGAATGTCACTTTTTGTTTGGCAACCCATCATGCAGAATAGGATGAGGATTGATAAGTTTTAATTACCATAACCACTAAAACTTAGTTTTTGAAGCATTGTTGTATACTCATTGAATTCTTTTTTTTTCCTATTTTCGAATTCATCCTCATGCCTGTTCCTCCAATGGGAATAAAAGTCAAAAGGTCATTGCTATTTCTAATCTTTTATCACCATTTCATGTGATTTGAGATCCCAAAATAGTAAAATCAAGAAAATTTCCACATTTCTCACTCCAATATACTATATCTACCCAAACAAGGCCAGGCTACTCTATGATGATGGCTTGTGATTCAGTAATAATCTTCATTATTGTGAAAAAAAAAGGTCATATATAATCAGAGAAATCTACATATATGACCTGATTTTAGGAACATTATAAGAACAGCAGTTACCTAGACTAGCAAGTTAAGGCATGATACT
Source organism: Zingiber officinale (assembly GCF_018446385.1). NCBI lineage: Eukaryota > Viridiplantae > Streptophyta > Magnoliopsida > Zingiberales > Zingiberaceae > Zingiber > Zingiber officinale. The sequence continues at coordinate 26,574,884 of NC_056000.1, read as the reverse complement.
CAAAAAACTTGAGAGTTGACTGCCTTATGAAAATAAAAAATGAACAGCATATAAAAGATAATGAGTTCTGTTATTCCACTATGATGCTTGGATGACCACTACAAAATGACATATGCATACAAGGATGTCTGGTATACCAAACCTTGCTTTACTGCAAGCTAGTACCAAGAGGCTTTTTAAATCCAGGACCAATAATCAAGTTTGCTCTAAAATAAATAGAAACCAAGGCTCAGTTTTAATGAGCTAGAAAATTACCAAATAGCATAAAAATCTAGATATTACTTCAGTATTAGCAGGTAAGAAATTAATGTTTTTACAGAGGTGTTACTTCCAGAATATATTGATTGTTCATGTAGACTAATTCTGCCAAAGGTTCATAGTTAACCTAACTAATGAAGATATTATCTGATGAAATGAGGTTGCATTGGTGACAAATTGAATTACTGTGGGGAATGGATCATAGATAGACTGGATGGCTAGAGAGGGAGCATAGTGCTTGAGCTGATAAGAAATTAAGGTGATTTTGCAATACCAAAGCCTTAACACAATTGAGTTTATGTGATTTTGAGCCTACAGTTCCTACTATGGCCTACATATTCTTAAGGTGAGTCGGCCCTTGAAAATTCACTATTTTTCTCCTTACTAGAGCCAGAGAAACCTCATACAAGACCATTTTTCAATCAAAACAAATGGAAAAAACACAATGATGTATTAAAAAGACTAAGAGATTGAGGGATTAAACTTAAGCCCTGAACATAAAAGACTATAAAAAGTAAATGAAGACAAAGTGTAGCTGTGGAATGGCTTTGTTGTTGTATTTTGAGCTCCCTTTCCCCTGTATTTATAGTCTTCAATCAATGTTTCGATAAGTTTCGTCCAGTTTTTTGTTAAATGTCGGTTGACTCAATTCTTTCACCAGTCTATCACGGGATTGTTCACCGCTAACTATTATTTCCATTTGACTCATTGGAAATCCAGTCGACTGGAAACCTTTTGACTCAACTCAAACCTTGTTAGTTGATTGTAGTGCATAAGATCCTCTTTAGACACTTATTTTTTAAATTCAAAGAAGAATTGAATTAACTTAATCCCTAGCAGTTGATTGATGATTATACTGAACTCCGAACAAAAATGTTTTATTCACAAGCAGTTAGACTGGGATCAACCTCCAAACTACCGGATCATCAACTATAATTCTAAAACACCATAAACACAAAGACTGTGTTTCTTTGTTGAGTGTTTTGCTTAAATAATAATCTACCTATACAAGTCATCTCTCATTTAGACTTGAGAGTTTATCTTTGCAACCCTCTGCCCACAAGGTCATAATTCCCTTGGATGCATTGAGCCCTAAACTCATTCCACATTCATGTTTCACATGTTTACCTATGTAGTTTGTCTCCTCCAACTAAGTTGTCACCTCAATGCTCCTCATCATACGGTCCCTCATATATCTCATACCATCCTTCTTTGATCTCTCTAGCAAACCTTGAGCGATGAGCCACACCAACTTGACCGCACCAAGTCAAACTTTTCAAACTCCAGGTACATCTACCAAGTCACTACGCAACTTTATGCACACATCAATAATAATGTAACTTAGACCCTTTGCCCAACACATCAAAACATTTTAGTCGAACACGATTACTTAGGACATGACTGCACTAACACTTGTTACTTACAAATATTTACAAACATGTATATTTTCACTCAGGCAAGGATTTTCATCCCAACATTAACTCCACATCGCATATGAAAATGGTTATAGTCACCTATCTATGTATCTCAAATCAACATAAAGTGTTCATTTTTTAATATATATATTTTAAAAAATGAACACTTTATGTTGATTTGAGATATATAATTGCACATAGTCTAACACATACCATGTCTCAAGTACAATCAGAAAAATCATCAAGTAGTTTGTCCCTGCAATTTGGGATCAGGTACATGGATTTTATCTCTCCATTCAACTCTATACAAGACTATATTGCTAATAACATTTAGATCTACTAAATCAAATTTAATTAATGAAGTCTCCATTTACCTCCCTCTACCATCATACCTTCAACTGAAATCTATTCAATTTGGTCTAAGTGTAGTATCAATTGACCACCTTTCAACAAAACCATATCACTTTATTCTATTTAAATATAAATGGCCTTCTCCTTAGCACCAAGGGCATACTTTTTACATAGAACGTCAATTCACCGAAAGAAAGTAACCTCACCAGGTTGTTGCAATTGATGCACCTCCGATTGGCAGGAAGCTTCAAGAGCCCTCGAATTATCTTCTCATTCTTCTCGTCTTCCTTCACCCGGTTCGCCATCACAATTCCCCACTACCTCCTCGGATGCCCGAAATTTCGCACGTGATCCACTTCTAGATCAGAAAAGAAACACAAAAAAAATGCTCAAACTGACTTGAACGCACGCATCAATCAGGAGAAAAATGGGTATTTGACCAAAAACGAAACAAGAACGTCCGGATCTCGCAGCCATCCAAGAATTAAAGCCTCGAAGGCTAAGATCTAAACAACAATGTCATGGAGAGCAGGGGGGAGACAGTACCTAATTCGGCCTCCAAATGGATGGATTCGCACACGAGGAATGGAGCTGGCGATCGGCCAATCGGGTGAGATGGAATCGATCGAAATGAGGAGGCGGCGAAAGCCAAAAAGTTGTCCTTTTTTCTACGGAAAGAACGAGATGGTTTTGTTTTCTCGACGAAGTAACATTTCAATTTGACCCTTCAAGTTATAAATCTTCACTTTCTCAGTCGCAGATAAAAACAGTCGCCGGGTTTGCCGGTGGGCGACGGGTTGCTGCCAGTACGCGACGGGTTCAGCCGCTCACCAGATCAGCAGTGACCTGTCCGGACAAGATACCTTCAATTCACCCGGAAAAAAAAATACAGACGTGGCTCACTCTTACTGGTACGAAATAGATATTATTTCTTATAATATTCCATTGGGTATTTTATTAAAAATTATTTTTTAAATAGAGGATTTGAGAAAAAAATGTTTTAGAAGAATCATATTAAATGCATTCTTTATATTTTTATTATTAAAAAAAATTAAATGTCAATTGCAAAATGAAACTTTCGATTGCATAGAACATAAATAAGCCAGAATTTAGAGCCAACTAAACAAGTAGAAATTACTAATCTTTAGTATAATAGTAAAATTATTATGATATGACATTATAGATTTAAATTTTGAAAATAATATGACTTAGAACTTGTCTAAAAAATATAGACTTAAATTTTGAAAATAATCTCGTATAAAATAAGATAAAATTGCGTATAGTATATGGATTGAACAGTCTTTTTTTTATTATTCAAGAAATGGTCTTTATTTTCAAAAAAATAACTATGATTTAGATCTTCTAAGTATAATTGAATGAGGTTCATGGAATTTTCTTGCTCAACTAAAGACTTGAACTTTTTCATCTCTCACCATGTGAGCTTTAGATTCACAAGACATTTGTGGTAAGTTTAATTTAGGCGATTATATTCTAAAAAAAGTATTTCATATTTACTTTCAAATATGATTTTAATAATACCACAAATAGTTATTTTAAATTTGTAAAGAATTTTTCATTTTTCAAATAATTAATTTTTAAAAATATTTTAGCAAAAATATATTTGACTCGCCTAATCAGACAAGCGGATGAACTTAGATGAGTGAGGTGGGCAAGACAAGTTGGACGATCTGATTTGTCTAGATGGAGCAATATGTTTGATCGAGTTGCCTAAATTTGTTAGGCCAATTGATCCATTTAGGATGGCCAACCAATCTAATTAAATTAGACAAATTAGGCGAGACAAACAATTTAGTCAAATCAGTTCGATGGAGTGGGGGCATGTTAAGCTAATTAAGTTAGGAGAGTATACCAAGTTGATCTTATTCAGCAAGAGAGTTGAGTTTGAACTCAAGGGAAAGCGGTATACATCGAGGAATGCTCAAAGTATTTGAGGAGAGGAAGATCACATTGAAGAAAAGATTAATAAACTCGAGAGTTAGAAATCTAATTTGAGGAGGTGGTGGAATGACTAAAGGTGGAAAGTTTGAATCGAGGAAGAACCAAACATCGGAATACATATTTTTTAAAAATATATAAACTGTATAATATATGACTACTTAGGTGATAAGTGAGTTATCTAAGGCTTAGTACTATTATATATATATATATATATATATATATATATATATATATATATATATATATATATATATATATATATATATATATATATATATATATAATATGCTAAGCGACTTTTTTTGTGCGACCATGAGTGAAATTTAATGTGAGTTGTCTAATGCGGTTAAAGTTTATTTTTTTTAATCTCTCTCTTATCTGCATGCAACAACTTTTCTTTTTTTAAAAAAAAATAAAATAAAATTTTATCTTCTCCCTCCTATTATTACATGGAAAAAGTTATTGTGGTAATAATGATACAATGCACTAGCTGCTACAACGGTGCAGAAGCTACTGCAACGGTGCAGTAGCTGCTACAACGGTGCAGTAGCTGCTGCAACGGTACAGAAGTTGCTACAACAATGCAATAGCTGCTCTAACGATGCAGTAGCTGCTACAACATAGTAGTTACACAATAACACTATTGCACATTATAGCAGCTACTATACAGAAGTTACTACAACGTGTAGCAACTATTGTATAGTAGTTGCTACAATATTGTAGCAGCTACATCACTTTTAAAAATTAGCAGCACGGTGATTGTTACATGCAATCAGATGAGAGAGAAAAGAAAGTCTTATAGTTGTTGCATGCAAATGAGAAAGAAAAGTTGTTACATGCACATGAGAGAGACTAAAAAAATTGGGTTCTGGTCGCGTCAGATAGCCCACGTCGAATTTTGCTCATGGTTGTGTACAAAATGTCGCTTAACATGATATGTATGATATGTATATATATATATATATATATATATATATATAAATAAAAACAGAATGATATGTGATTAGTTAAGTGGTGAGTGAGATATCTAAGGCTTAGTCCTAAAGCCTTTTGGAGTTTAAAATGAGAGGTGAAAGTGTCGCTGGATACAAGTAATTAAGCCCTTGCAGTGGGTTTAGTTATTTAATTTTTGACATGTTCGTCTCTCGATATAATAATAATAATAATAATAATAATAATAATACGGTGCATGATCGTGGGGTCAGGAAAATGACGTGGTGGGAAGTCAAGCCAATGGGACGGTCAAAAGTCAACCCTGCGTGGCAGTCAGAGGTTAAGCCCACGTAACAATCAGAGGTCAGACCTACGGGGTGGTCAAGAGTCTGGCATACATGGAGGTCAAGACTCCGGCCTACGTGGAGTTTAAAGGGCCCGAGCATAGGATAGCCTGAGTCGGGCACAGGTGGTGTTTTGAAGTTAGACCTACGTGTCGAGTAGGAACTCGGAACCAAGGATGCAGGTTAGGACTTATAGTCTTGCGATACAAAATACAAGGACTAAAGCGTACAGGTTTGGATGTGTCAACCAAGGACACAGGTCAGGACTTATAGCCTTGCGGCACAAAACACAGGGACTAAAGCGTACAGGTCATGATGTGCCAACCAAGGACGCAGGTCATGACTTATAGCCTTGCGGCACAAAACACAGTGACTAAAGCGTACAGGTCGGGATGTGCCAACCAAGGGCATAGGTTAGGACTTATAGTCTTGCTGCACAGAACACAGGGACCAAAGTGTACAGGTCGGAACGTGCCAACCAAGGACACCGGTTAGGACTTATAGCCTTGCTGCACAGAACACAGGAGCCAAAGCGTACAGGTCGGGACGTGCCAACCAAGGATACAGGTCAGGACTTATAGCCTTGCTGCACAGAATACAGGAGTCAAAGCGTACAAGTCGGGATGTGCCAACCAAGGATATAGGTCAGGATTTATAGCTTTGCTGCACGAAACACAGGAGTCAAAGCGTACAGGTCGGGATGTGCCAACCAAGGATACATGTCAGGACTTATAGGCTTGCGGCACAAAACACAGGGACCAAAGCATACAGGTCGGGATGTACCAACCAAGGACACAGGTCAGAACTTATAGCCTTGCGGCACAAAACACAGGAACCAGGGTGGACAGATAGGGATAGACGGAATCAGACTAAGGCGTACAGGTCGGGACAGACAATATCGGGCTAAGGCGTACAGGTCGGAATAAGACAAAATCAGATCAAGGCAGACAGATCGGGATAGACGGAATCAGACCGAGGAGTATAGGTCAGGACTCAGGATAAGCGGAACCAAACGAAGGCTTATAGGTCACGACTTACGATGTAAGAGGGTCAGGAGTTAAGAGAACACGACATGAAGGACAGGGAGGGACACATAGGTCTGGAGTAGGGAAGTGACAAACGCAGGCCAGGAAAGATCGAGACAGACACGCACTACACGACAAGCAAGCCAAGGAATCATAATAACTTATCAGGGAATAATCACTGTCTATCAGAGAATATGCTAACGGTTTGGTGCTCACTGCTAGTTAATTCCTCCTAGACCTCTAGGAGGACTCCACGTGTCATTCACCGCCAGACAAAGCCTGACACCCGACATTTCCTGATACCCGTCAGACTCCAGAATCACCGATTACGGTATAAAAAGGGATGCTTTGTCTTTTAAGTAGGTACACTCATTCGTCATTTCATTCTCGTCTTTCACTTTTCGTCCTTTCTCTGTGTTTTCTGGAGAAAAAGTACCTGACTTGAGCGTCGGAGGTCTGACCCGGGAACTTTTTCCCTCGTTTCTGGTCTTTAACGACTCGTGGGCTCGTCCGAGTGTGCATAGGACCCTAGCTTCGTCATCGCCCCTCGTCATCCGCTCGTGTAAACTTTTCTGATGGGTGCTAGATCGACCAGGCATCGCAGTGACTTTCCATCAACTCCGATGACTGACTCAACTTCCAAACGGGATCAAATAATAATAATAATAATAATAATAATAATTATTATTATTATTATTATTAACCTATTAAAATACACCCACAAGACGTCAGGATTTGGCTATCCGTCCGAGACACCCAAACAACGCGCAGCACGACTCACCCGCCGCCATAATCCAATCTCAATTCATCTCAGGCCACGTGCCCTCCTTTGATTGCTTCCCCGGCGCCTCGCTGTCGGATTCCCGATTCCTTCTCTTCCAACTGGATCAGTTCGCCCCGCAACTCCGCAAGTTCCACTTCGATTCCAGTAAATCTAAGCGATCTAACTAATAATTAAGATCCTTGTCAAGTCAGTGTCCAAGCGTCTGCGATCTGGAATATCGAAAGTAAACGACAAAGAAGGCCAAGGAGTTGCAATTCCCTCGCCGCCGCCTCCATCTTAATCTTATCCGCGACTTTGATTGATCTCTTCTCTCTTATCCGTTCCCCCTAAATTATTGCATCCCTTTCCGTTGATATTTTTCCGCTGTTTCAGATCTATAAATAGCCTTCTCTGTTTTGCCACTTCGCTCAGTTCATCACCATCATCCTCGTTGTCATCGGAGAAGGAAGAAAAAGAAGAAGTTACGGATGTTGATATCGGGGCTGCCCGACGATGCCGCGCGAGAGTGACTGATTCGTCTCCCTTTCAGTAGCTTTCCAGCGGCCCGCTCGGTTTGTCGCCTGTGGAAGCTGGAGATCGACTCCCCGTACTTCCACTGCCGGCGGAAAGCCGCCGGCAGGACCCAACGCGTCATCGCCCTCAACCAGGTCGAATCCACCTCTGCTTCTCCCACTTCCACCGCTAAGCCCGGCGACTCTGATACCGGTGGCTCTCCCATCGCTTCCTACCATCTCGCCCTTTTCGAGCCCGCCACCGGCTCTTGGAGTCGCCTCCCTTCTCCCCCTTCCCTCCCCCGTGGTCTCCCTCTCTTCTGCCGCCTCGCCACGGTCGGCAACGAGGCGGTCCTTCTCGGTGGGTGGGACCCTGACTCGTGGGCCGCCACCGACGCCGTCCACGTCTACAACTTCGCCTCCGGCGCCTGGCGCCGCGGGGCCACCATGCCCGGCCCGCGTCGCTCCTTTTTCGCCTGCGGAGCTGCAACAGGGGCGGCCAGCGTGCTAGTCGCCGGCGGCCACGACGAGGAGAAGAACGCGCTGCGATCGGCGATGACATTCGACGTCGGCGCGGATACTTGGGCGGCGCTGCCGGACATGTCGATGGAACGGGACGAGTGCCGCGGGGTGTGGCTGCGAGGCCGGTTCCACGTCGTCGGCGGGTACTCCACAGCGGAGCAGGGGAGGTTCTCGCCAACGGCGGAGGCGCTCGACGAGACAACAGCAGCGCGGTGGGATGTGGCTGAGCTGGAACTGGAGGAGGCGGGGCCGTGGATGAGGACTTGCGTGGCGGGCGGAGACGCGCAGCGGCTGTACATGTGCCGGGGCGACGGAGGGGGGCAGGTGGCAGCGTTGGTGGAGGAGGCAGCACGGTGGCGGTCGGTGGGAGAGGTGCCCGCCGATGTGCGCGTGGCGACGCAGCTGGTGGGGTGGGAGAGCGGGCTGATGGTGATGGGGTTGGAGATTCACGGCGGGACACTAACGGCATACGTGATGGAGAAAAGGGAGACGGCGTGGCGGAAGGTGGCGGTGCCGGATGAGTACTCCGGCCACGTTCATGAAGCGTGCTGCATTGAGATCTAATATCTACTATATTTTCAATTCTCTGCCTTGTTCATTATCTGCTCTTTCATCTTTAATTTTGTTCAAGAAGAAGATTTTGATATCTGTAGAAGAAAGGCCGTTTGTAAGCATAGAACAGTTTTCAAGTTCGATCGATCGGCCGATCCTATAAAAACATTTTAAAGTTGTAAACAAAGTTGCCCTCTATTTTGATTTTTGATTCAAGAATATCCATTTTTGTATTTTTTTTTCCGTATTGTTAAATAAGGAAAGATTGAATTCGTCGATTTTCTTACGCATAAAAAGCATATTCAATGTTCGTTCTGGATGGAGAGGGCTGGCTGACACGCATATCTCCTTTCACGCATAATTATATCGAAACGATGTTTATCTTGGAGGGCATGGATTTTAAAATAAATGTATAAAAATGATAATTTATGAAAATAATTAATGTAGGAAGGGACTTAATTGCAGGGAAGGGAATTAATTTTTTTTATTTAGAATATTAAACAAAATAATTGCCATGAAGAGAAATATTTAAATAATTTTTTTTTCAAATGTCCTTTATTTTTATTATTGGTAAAAAGGATTTTATCTTAAAAAAAAATAAAAGAAAACCCGATCTTACCTTTCATTCTTAAAATATTTTTATTCTAATATTATAACAATTTTAGTTAGTAGTTTTCATTAAAATTATTTTAATTAGATCAATTTTATTCAAAACTTATTTAAGATAAAGTAATTTAGTTTAAATTGCTCTATAATATAGTAATTTTGATCACTTTTAATTAAAATATCTTAAATTATAATATTTTTTTATTAAAATTGTTATATGTTGTAATACTTTTGACTAAAATTATTATAAGCGTTTGATTAACTTTGATTAAATGGAGATTATTTTAATCAATATTTGAGTAATTTTGATGAAATTATTATAAATCTGATGAATGTTTTTTTTAATATATATTTTCTTTTCACCATGAGATGAGATGCTATTTTAAATTATAACGAAAATAAAGTGTGTCCTATTTTTTTTCAACATTCTAAAAGGCCAAGCTTAGAATGTTAATTCACACAAAATAATAATAAATATCTGTTTCAAAGTGTGAAATGAAGCTGCTTAATCGCTAACTCAACATGTTTTTAATACTTATCTAATATTGTCTGTAAGCAATCTCTACAGTGCATTGACCTGAAGACCATCACAATCTGTGCATCACATTGTTATAATTAATTGTTTCCTATCATCGACTTTAGTTGGATATAATTTTTATGGTGTTTTAAGTGGAGAGATCATCCATGGTGGAGTTATAATTTTTATTAGTCAGATATAATTTGTATGGTGTTTTAAGTAGGGATATTAGCCGTCCTAAATTTTATAGCCCCTACCGATTTAAAAAAAGACATTTTTTCTCTTTGTTCTTGTTAAACTATATTCTTTCTTCTTGTTAAACTATATTTTTGTTAAATTATTTTTAATTTATTTTGATAATCAGTGAAAATTTTCTATAGGACTGTACTAATCATTCCAAATTCAATGTTACTCAATTAATTATTTTTGTTATGTAAAGATTTGAAAATATGAAAATTTTCTCCTTAGACTTGACACAGATGATAAAAGTATCGAATTGGATAAGGATCGATCTCATGATTTCATCGTCTGTGAAAGCCTCGTCATGCACTTGTCATATGTTCTCCTGGTAAACCTCATTCCATATGATGTGGGGTCAATGTAAGAACGTTAACGTGACAAATTTTTTTTTTTTGTTTTTTTTTTGAAAATATGAGAGCTTTATTTGTATAATTACAGTGATGTAATTATTTGAATAATTACATCACTAATTCTTTACTAATTTATAATAAAAACTAGTAAATTATACAAGTTTTTATGTGAAACCATAACAGGGAGGAAATGTTCAATTTCCAGCTATAATGTATTAGAGATTTTTTTGTAATGAAGCATGTAACCATGAGATGCGAGCACTTCCTATTTAATTGTATATCAGATATCATATATATAATCGTCTGATCAATGAAAGGACACGGGACACGTGATCGCGGGGACAGAGGATATGGACTCGGCGTCGAGAGTGCTCGGTGCAGGGCTATGCGGACGGCAAAGTAACAGCGTGTTTAAATACGCGTTCGTCGGAAATTATAAAGAAATAATAATAATAAAAATAAAAAAGGGCCTCCTCTTTTGTTTTTTGGTTTTCGTCTCCCTCGATGGCGGTGGAGGAAGAAGCAGCAGCTACTAGAAGGGGAAGGCGAAAGGGATCACGGACGATCCTTTGATGGCGATATGTTAGGAAAGTGGAAATTGTCGAGCGTCTCGTTTCTTCTCAGAGCTTTGCGTTCAACTGGAGGTATGAACGGATCCGTTATCCGCCATTTCTTCCGATAACTCTTCCTTCGCATTTAGGTTTCTGGTAGTTTTTTGTTCCTCGCGGAATGGATCTGGAAAATATGAATTTAGACCTCGATTTTGTATTGTTATGTTTCTTTATTGGAAATATAGATTAAGGGAACTTTTGGATGAACAATTGTATCTGCGAATATGAATGATAGTCGATTTTTTTCTATTATGGATACAAAGAGTGAGTTAGAAGCCGGATTTCTTGCGCCTTCGGATCAAGGATCTTCCTCTTCTTCTTTTTGTGCGTGTGTGTTGAGTTATTGAGCTCTCCTAATCGAGTTGCAGCCTGGTATGAATGTTTTGTGATCGAATTCGTTGCGATTCGATTGGTTCGGAGATCGAAGATTCAATTTATAAGTCGGTAGACGATTCATCTAACCGTTAACCGCTTTCATTTTCCATTTATATGTTCGCCTTTGTTTGTAGGGGAATCTATCTTATTTAGATTAACATATTTTGTTTGATAGTTTGTTGTTAAAAAAAAAAAATAATCCAAAAAATGCATTCATTAGACCTGTCACTTTTTGGTCTCTCAGATGTGTTCTTTAATTTGCTGCCTCATCTTCTTCGGCCGCGGTGTCAGCAAAATCAACAAGGGTCATCGATGAAGGCCTTCACAGATTCGGCGTCAGAGGCATTGTAGCCAAGCCTACCTCGTCATCAGGATGCATGCAGGTTAAGGCAAATGCCCAAGCACTTCCTAAGGTCAATGGTTCAAAGGTCGGTCTGGACGCTGAATACCAAATAGTTGAGGTAGAAGGTCCCTCTGCCCCGAGGACCTCCTACAACCAATTGTCAGACTGAAGCTCTCTTTTTGCTGCCATAGCTACTATCTTCTTGGCAGCAGAGAAGCAGTTTGCACTAATTGACTGGAAGGCCAGGATGCAGGACATGCTTGCTGATTCATTTTGGCTCAGGAAGATCATGCAGGATGGAATGGTTTTCAGGCAGAATTTCTCCATTAGGTCATATGAAATTGGACAGATCAAGCAGCTTCCATAGACATTAATGAACCATCAACACTTTGGCTGTAGATTATTGCTTGCTTCATTTATGTTTTTATTTTTGAATTTTGTTTTTCTAACTCCATTTGATATATGCACTAATTAGGAAACTGTTCTTAACCATGTAAGGAGTACTGGGCTCATGGCTGACTTTGGTTCAGCTCCTGAAATGAGTAAGAGAAATTTGATTTGGGTTGTTACCAAGGTGCAAGTCCTTCCCTCCTGGTATATTCCTTTTGATCAGAATGTTGTGGTTTCTAGTTAGTTAAAAGCAAAAAAAAAAGGTTTTTTTTTAATGGTCGATCCTTGATCGTTAAGAAAGTTTGTATGCATGAGTAATTTATTTTGTGCTCCATTATTTGTTTTTTGATCGCTTGTTTTTCTATTTCAATCTTGCCCCAGAATTTGAAGGTACAAATTTCCAATTATCTTCTCAGTTCATAGTAAAAATTCATTGTAGTCTTATTTGCCATGACTTAACAGAGTTGCTGAACAGCTGACAACTTGATACATCTTTATGTCTGTATTCAGCTTTGCTATGCCGTTCAAATTCTAGTATTATGGTTGTTGGAAGAAATTGCCCTTTCCTGAGAAAAAGTATTCAAGCTTGACCGTAGTGTCACATCTTTAGTCAACTTCTTTCATATGTTGTATGTGTCAGACGGACCTGAGCCTACTTAATCTTTTTGATCAAGGAGCTTCAGATTTTTTAATATTTATTTTCTTTTGTAACAACTTGATACATCTTTAGCCTTGCTTTGCTAAAGTAATTAGTTTCTGTTGATTACCTATCCCTTATATGTTCTTAATTTCTTCATTGGTCAAATTGATTTGTTATGTGTTACTGCCAATCGATTACCTATACATTAAATGTTTCTTAGTTTTCAATCAGAAAATTTTGATTTGCTATGCTTGTCTCCTATGACATCCTTAGTTTCCATTGCTTATAAATTTGTATTTTCTATTTATTTCCAGGGAAAGATGTTGTTCAAGTAGATACATGAGTAGCTTCATTAGGGAAAAATGGGATGCGTCCACATTGGTATAATTGTGACTACCAAACTGTTCTGAGAGTGACTAGGTTAATTTCTGCATGTTCTCTTGACATTGTTTTCATAGCAGAACTTCACTTCAGATTGTTGAAAATTTACAAGTATGAATATTTAGTTATTGTTTGACAATTTGATGTCACTTGTCATATATATATATATATTTCTTGCTTTTCTCATCTTCATGTAGTTGTGTGGGTGATGATGAACAAGAAGAGTAGGAGATTGCTAAAAATTCCAGAGGTCAGAACAGACATAGGATGCTATTTTGTGGACCACAACCCTATCATTGATGACGATGGCATGACAGAATTGTTGAAACTGGAGGATTACACTGCTGATTACATTCAAACAGGGTTTACTGTAAGTAAGCGACTTGCATTTTCAGTTCTTACTGCATGTATATAACAGGCGATCGATCTTAAGTTTCATCTTTTTTATCCTTATCTTCCTCTGTTATCTAATGCAGTTTCGATGGAATGGTTTAGATGTTGACAACCAACATGTTAACAATGCCAAATACATCGGATCGATTCTTGAGGTTATTTATTTCATTGACATCAGGAAACCACAAGTATGATATTCATTTATTTGCTGGTCGGGGCACATGGTGTTGGGCCTATAACATAGCACTGTAGCACCACATGCTACATTTTTTTATTATTATCTTCTGTCTCTCAATTTGAGCACATTATGGGCCCTCATTTCTGTATCATTAGCAGCAAATCTATTTGGATGATCCTCTATATTCGCTGAATATTCATCCTGTTGCTTCGAGATAATGTTTCCGGTGCCTGCCAATCAAATCATCTGCATTTATTGTGGATGCACGTTTATATTCCTCCAGCTTTCTCTGATTTTCTAGTTGCTTCGAAAGGATGTTTACGGTGTCTGCTAATTAGTTACCTGCATTTATTGTTCATGCACGTTGTGTTGGATTTAAATTAAGGATGCAACTAGGTATCATGCTTTCTCTTGGGTTCTTTATTTCTCTCAGAAGATTATTTTAAAAAAAAAATTGAAAAGGCATGACTTTATCTTCTAAGAGTGTTTTTATTGCAAATTCTTTGTTGAACTTTTTATTGAGCAAGTGCAATTCATTTTTTCTCTTGTTTTACATGTCGGAGAGTGCTTACACATAATGCTTTGCCCAATCTTAGAGAAATTGTGCATCTTGCGAGTCAATTGTAGTAATATTCACTTTCTAAAGGTCTACTTGCCAACATTTTAACTAATTCTAACTTTGTTTACTTTTATGTATACCTTCGTTATATTTTTCTGTACGACAATATTTTTACTTGTTTGGATTTTAAATTTTTTGATTTAAAAGTTCTATTTTTCTGTACCACATGAGAATCAGTATATCTATCTTTTGGTTACACCACAATAGGTTGCAAATAGATATTCAATGTATATTCAAATTCCTTTTACTAAAATTAAATATCATAATTTAATTAACAAGTGATTTATTAGCGCAATGAGTCTTTTGTTTTGAGGATGACTGAATTTATCTTAGAGCTATTATTGAGTGTTAATGTCAGGTTTCATTGAACTCCAGTTGGTCAAGTTTCATTGGGCTTGAGTTTAGTAAATTTTAGTTGAATTTGGTGAAATCATTTAAGTTTTCTATTTGTCTTAAGGGTTGAAATGAGTCCAAAGTTTGGGTTTGATTCATCTATTCATAGCCTAAACCCCATAGTTGTGCCATAATAAAACCTTGAACACCTCTTGACTCTTCTCTCTTGCATGTGAGAATTCACTTCCACACTGTCACAAGCCTCTTCGACGCTCTTCTTTGTAGCCCTCTTTTTCGAGGCAGAATCTCTTGGACCACTTTTTGTGATTCAGGAGATGTGCCACTTTCATTTGTAGCCGGATCACAATCACGATCCGGCCGCAAATGGTTGCGATCCCTTCTTGGGTTCACCGTCCCAACCAGGTTATAGTTTTTATTTGGAGCGGACGGTCGGAGATCGCCCGAAGGATACCCTCGCTCGGTGCCCAGTAATCTGGCCACTTATTCACCATCGGAGGCCTTCAGACGGCCTCCGACCACCCGCTCCTAACAAAAATTATAATCTGACGGGGACGGTGAACCCTGGAAGAGATCACAATAATTTACGGCCGGATCACGACCGTGATCTGACCGCAAATGCGAGTGGCAAATCACAAAAAAGTGGTACAAGAGATCTGTGCTCCTCTTTTTCCGCCTTTCTTGGTCTCTCACTCACAATGCTTGTCCTTACACACTGGCGCGACCTCAACAATTCCCTACGCCACACAAATTTGAGCAGTGACCAATAAGCCCAGGCAACCTGACAATCCTTCTTCCTGTCTCAAGCTCACAACTCTCTCTAGTGCTTGATCTCATCACTATCGCAAGTAAAGTAACACTCCAGCAATTTTGAATGTCACAACCATGCGGGTGAGATTTCCCTTTATTTCTCTATTTTGTTATTTTTGCTTTAGTGTTGCAACCTCTTGATCTCCACCTCTATAATTTGGTTATTTACTTAAAGTTTTTGTTTTGTGTTCTTTTGAGGTAGCAACGAGAATGGTCTCCAATACCCCTCTACTAGATGTTGATGCTGGTATATTATCTTATTATCATCTATGATTTATTGAATGATTGTTGTTTTTTTTAGTTGACATCATATATTCAACTTATTAATCAATTCACTTGCTTTCTATGTAGTATAAATCAGTCAGTGAAGCATTATCAAGGAACCAAATATATTTATCGTTGAATAAAAGAAATATATATACTAACAAAAAGCATGCATATTGGTAAGTCAAACTACATTCATGCCATGTTTACTGGTTTGAAGACAAAAGCTTAGCATAAGAGTAAATGGAAAAACAGATAATTACAGACATAGTGATCAAAGGGAATAAGGATAAGCTAAAAAGAAAACCTAATTATTATTTGCATAAAAAGAGAAAATCATTATAGAAAAGACAGGCAGAGAGATGTCTTTTCTCTAAATAAAAATAATAATAGATAATCAGACAATCTAAGAGAACCTGAGGAAATTGTTCAGTTTTAAAAGGTGCCATGAGTACCAGGAAATTAGATGATGCTCACTTCTCTATTACGTTATTAGATATTCCACGTGGAGTAACTGCTACAATACAATGCAGTCTTTCGAGAGTCTTTAAGTTCTGATAGGTATACTTGCAGCAATATTCGCGTGCCCCTATCATGGAATATATATCTATGACACCACTAGGGAATTGGTATGACCATTATATATGATGAGATATAACTGCGCTTGGATCAAATCAACCAGTATATATTTCGACAAAATGTCTACCCAACTAGCTACATATTTTGGCAATTTCTACCCCAAGCCAATACCAGTTACCGGCTAGCTTAGCTAGGTCTGCGCTAAGAATATCAAGCTATAATTCTGAGACAGAAACTTAGTCCTAGTAAACCACATGGAGTTTTTTTTGGCATTGAGTTATGTGCAAGACAATGTTTTTATAGAAATAAGGTCTGGTCCGATTCTATCCCTACATATATCATTAATCCTAATTGCTTTTAACACTTGTCTAACTTAAGAAATTTACCCATATCATCTTTGTATTATCCCTTGTTGGCATCAAGCATTTATTGCCACTTTTTTTTTTTTTCCAGATATTATGCTAAGTTTTTGTATCTAACCTATGCTGAAGAGAAAAAGCAAGGTTGGTGATTAAATACTATGTTGTTCAGTAATAAATCATATTATTGAAGAACAAGTACAAACAGATGGAGGAAACAGTTATTTAAGTTAGAAAAAGTCTGTCATTAAACGGTAAAAAAATGGCAAAGTTTGGCCTTTTCGGTTAGTAGCTTGTATTTGAGGATAACAGGTAGGATTGGAAGTGATAAATGAGAAAAAAATATGAAACCTTTTGTCCTCATCCTTCTATCCTCCCAAATGACCGGAAAAAAAAATTCTCTCCCCTTCAATTTTTTTTCCTCCATCTTCTCTCCTAATTTACTATCTCCTACAGTAGAAAAAAGAAAGGGGAAATAAATTTAATAAATGAAGATTTGTACAGGGTGAAAATCCCATAATGTAGCATTTGGATCATCTCGCTTCAAATTTAAAGCCTTTTGGGCAAAAGCATCCTCCATGAATATGCTTCCACATATTGCTTTGACAACTCTCTTTCCTGTTTCTTTCTTAGCATTTACTTGAGCTTATTTACTTGGAGAGAAAAAACAAGGAAGATAATCTAAAAGTTGATGTTTACTTGTAGAAAAAGAAAAGTGAGAAAGAATTAAATGAATCATTTTCTTACCAATCTCAAACAAAAGAAAAGTCAAGAGAGACATAAGTGACATGTTTGCCCCTCTTTCCTTCAGATGGGTTGCTTTGAGATGATGGAGGATGTCGAAGCTAGCAAGCAGCCACTGAAGCACCATGGCCGCAACATTTATTGCAGAAATGAATTGTAGGACCATGAGATATTAATAAAAAATAATAATTTTTAAAATCATATTTAACATTCACAATTTATCAGTTATTCAATGAACGCGGATACTGATGAATATATATAATTACAAGGATAAGTAATTGGTAGTCTAAACAAAGAGGAGTTTCTGGGATCTTATGTAATAATCAAGTCCTCATGCTAAAAAGAAGATTTTATAACGGTATGCTACAACTTACCATTAGTACAAATGCGTGAAATTAATATAAATAATAAATAAAAAAATATTCGAGAACAATAGGTTAAGATAGTATAAACATATTCAAAACCAACTTCTACATGTAGAAGAGTCAAATCTATCAGAGTGGAAGGGTATGAGTGGCTAGAGAACCAAAGAAAACATTAAATAATACAATAAAAATGGTTTAATTAATTCAAATATTAATAGGGATATCTCTTTGCATAGAGCTACAAGATTCATTAGTGACTCCAAATAGTTGGAACAAGTACGGCTTGACAATGATGATGAAACAATTTACGATATGCATTAACTTCAAATCTAGTGTTTATTATGAATATTTAATCTTTTGAATCAAAAGGCAATTTGGTAGGATCCTAAGATCATAGGGTGTAGATTAGGATCAAATAGTGACCGTGTGAGATCTAAATCAAGTTTAGATCATGCTTGGACCTTGGATCATTTAGGCAAAATTAGTAGGATCCTAAGATCATGAAGTGTAGATCAGGATCAAATCATGACCGCACAAGATCCAAATCAAGTTTAGATTATGCTTGGCTCTTGGATACATTTATGCAAATTTGGTAGGATCCTAAAAATCATAAGGTTTAGATCACAATTTTGACAACTATTGTCTAGACCTCCATGCTAGAGCAAGTGAATAATGAAAATAAGGCTGCTGCCAACATGATGGCGGCAACATCTAAATATTTAGAATATAAAAAAGTCCTTTAGAAACTCCTATCCTATTGGCAACATGAACCCAGGCAAATACTAATTGCTACAACAAAGTCCTTCATCTGATAGCAATGTCGGCATGAAAGGAGGGGCTCCCTATAGCATGAAGGTGTGAGGAGCAAAGACAATGTGACCATGGCAAAGGTGATAGCAAGAGGCAATAAGCATGTGTTCGTTGGATTACAACCAGGAACCGAGAAGAAGGTTGTTATAAAGAGAAAAAACAAATGTTTTTCTCCTCATATTTTATCCACCTAAGTGAACATGATTTTGTTTTTTCCTTTTTTTATGTCTCTCCCTCACCATCTCTCCTAACTTTCCTTCCTGTCAAACAAAAGACAACTAGTGAAAATCAACTGAGTACTTGATAGCTGAGACAAATTTACATAAAGTGAAGATCTTATTTGTAGCATTTGGAACATCACTTCAATAAGCCTCTGTATTTAAGTTTTCAACAAGAGTGCTCAAATATCTCTTTGGCTCTTTTCTTCCTTCCAATTACTTGCTCTCCTATCTGAAAACATGGTGAGGTCACATCTTCTCTCATGTAGAATTCACTTGCAATCCAATCCTCCTATATCTAAAGTATAACTTTATCTATAAATTTCCAAATAGGGCTACTTATTTATAATAAATCGTTCTATTTTTCATTTCAGCAAAGACCCACAATGGGTAAGACCTAGTCATATTCAAATCAACCTGCACCAGATAAATCTATGACAGGGATAAAAAAGAAATGAGCATATCCTTTCATCTACTTTGTGCTAACCAATATAAGATACCTGATCGTGAACTTGAGGAATCATAATACATGTACCATGCTAATTGTCATGCCTTTCGTTGTTTCCAATTATCTTCTACATGCTCATGCGAAGACGATGAAAGGATAAACAAGGCAGTAAAGATTTGATATGAGACCTAGAAATCCCTCCAGTGCTAATTCTTACTGAGACTGATTCGTGTTTGGAAATTAAAAGATATTAACAAATCACATACCTATCCTATAAACAAACAAGGTAAAAACAAAAATTTCAGTTGCGAAAAACAAAATCAAAGACAGAAGAAGAAACAAAGAACACCCAAATCAATACAAACGTCATTCATGGTAGCGACCAAAGGATATACCAAGTATGCTCCGTGAGCGAATGCAGCAGCCAAGGCGCCGAAGAACAACCTCTCCCTCAGCACCGGTTTGTGCCTCGGATCGATTCGAACTACTGTATGATGTCGTCACCAAATTTAGAAGAAAAAACAATCAACACTAACAAAAGAGCAAGGACGAAGAAATTAAAACACACAATGAGAGGAAGAACTAGAGCGTATATGAGAGGAACTAGGAACTTCAACAGAGGCCCTCTGTCTTGCCTCTTGACAACGCCAACTCTTCAACAAAACAAAAGTGAACAAATTCATCAGCTCCATGACCGAACTGCGAACTCCAGTTTCAACAAGAAAGTGATGGGCTAGATGATTACCCAGTATAGAAATCATTGGAGGACGAAGCCATCGGGGGCGTAAACGGAGAGATCGAAGCTTAGATCTCCGACGAGGAAGAAGCCGTTTGCGCCTTCTTCTCTTTCGGTCGAGAGGAGGAACGCATAATCTGGGGCAGTTCATATGTTATTTCTAATCTTATAGCAGAAAGTTTGGACGGTCCAGATTGTATAGTTGAAGATTATTAATTTGTGGGCTTTATATGGGCTAGGATAATTGGTCTTGCGCAAGGCCGACTTATTAATGGGCTTCCCCAGTTCATTAGAATACAAATACATGATATTGTGTATTTTTTTACAGTGTGAATCAGAAGAAGAAGAAGACTCAATAAAAATATATAATTTATTTTAATATAATAGGGTAACGAAAAAATTATTGCATGTTCAAATACAATAACAAAATAAAAAAAATTACCTTTTAATTATTATTATTATTTTTTTTCATATTTTGACTTGTGATAAAAAAATAATAATTTCATACAAAACTATTATTTCTTGTGTTGGGGGAGAAAAAGCCCCTATCCTTGATTATCAATAGCTATCCTATTGCAAGAATATATTTAGAATAAAAAAAAGGAATAATAGATCCAATAATTACAACAACTAAATAATTTTGTACTAAGTTGTCTCTTTCTCCTTTTGGGAGAAAAGTAGAAAACTAATTTGTCCCTATTATACAAACAATCATCCAATTGCAACATCATAAATAATTCACTAAATAACAATATGAATAAACTATAAAGTATATTTTTTATGTGGGCAGATGATCAAAGGTGAACAGTTTAGTGTGAAAATCCATTCCTCCAACAATAAATAACTAATTTATCAAATTGGTTCTTTTTGAATAAAAGTGAACTATTTATTACACATGGGCTCTTTTTGAATAATTTCACCTGAATAATTACAGTGACAAACTTAAAAAGAAGATTTTGTGGTGGAGAGGATTCTAAGGAGTGTGCTTCCTTGTGGTTTGGCAAGGGAGAAGATATTTAGGAGGGAAGAATTTTCACAGAAAAGTTTGATGAGATAGGCATGAAAATGAAGAAGAGGGTTTTAATTAATTTGATTTGGAGACAAGGAAAAAATCTCGAGAAGGAGAGAAGAACCTTGAATTACAATGTGTTTTTGAATATGCAATTGATGGATCATACATTATGATTTATATTATTATTATTATTATAAAACTTTTTCATACATTAGAATTTTTAAATCATATATTATAAAACTATGATTGAAACGAACTATGAAAGAGTTTTTGTAGGGCTTTACATAGTTTTAGATTTATCAAATTAAGAATATACTTTTTTTTTATTTTAACATTTTCAAAATACTTTTGTAAGTATTTAAATCTCTGAAATTATAAAAATATTTAAATAACTTTTGAGTGGTTAAAGTGATAATAATAAGCATGAAAGAATTATTATTTTAATGATTATTAAATTGTTTTTTTGAACAAAATACTTTAATAATTTTTTTAAAAAAACACTCTATATAAATATGCATGCTACCATTTTAACTATCATAAAAATTATTAAAATAACGGTAAATTAGAGAAAAATCTTCAATCACAATGTTAACTTTGCATGCAATTCTCATGTCAACAAAACTTTATTTCGACTCCCTGCATGCAAAGTATTACTTATTTCAACTCCCTCATGCAAGTATTGTTACCTAAATAGCCCCTCAGATTTTTTAGGTACAAAAAGTCGAAAATTGAATCTTAAAGTCAATATTTTATATTAAAATCGAGTATATTTTCTATTAAAATTGTCCCTCTTATTTTTTAGGTATAAAAAGTCTAAAAACAAATATAATTCTGTTAAATTCAGCACTTTACACTAGAATCCAACACTCTATATTAGGATCGAGTATACTTTTTATTGAAATTAACCCTCATATTTTTCGATATAAATAGTTTAAAAATGAGTATAATTTCTGATCCGACGGTTAGAACACGGGACCCCATAGCGAGGGGTCAACGTCACGTGGAAGTCAAAAGGCCAGGTGGTCCATCGGAGAAGGGTGAGCCGACCGGACTCATGTGAAAAGGGCAGACCGACCGGTCGACCGGGAGAAGGATGAGTCGGCCTCCCGACCGGCCGACCGAGGAACATCCGATAATAAAAGGGCGCCCTGACAGGGATCGGGGTTCCGACGCTCGATTGAACAGTAACTAAGGGCCGAGCGGACGTCATGATCGTCCGAAGACAATGTAACATACTGCTAGTAGTCCCTATATAACATCTTACCGAAGATCTCCCGAGCATGTCGATGAAGAGGGAAGGCCGGACGTGATGTAAGGGCCGTCCGGCCAGGCGTAAGAGGAATGCGGTAAAGAAGGACAAGAACATCTTATGACAGCTGTCAAGTCCTATGGCTAGGCCATACTCCAAGTCTGACAACGACTGTAGCAGTATGGCGTCAGGTAAGCTTTCTGACAGACACATACCGAGGTATGGGCTGCGGACACGTATGCGCCTCGGTGGACGTGTAGGAGCGCTTTCACCGCTCTATATAAAGAGCCTTATATTTCGCCGGAGGTACGCGTGGGACACCTTTGGAGCCACTTTTTTCACTAATTGTTTGCCTGACTTGAGCGTCGGAGGTTCGCCGCCGGGAACCCCTTCCCGGCCTGACTTTTGTGCAGGTTCGCCGGAGGTTCGTGCAACCAGTCGAAGATCCACGTCAACAGCCGGGGAGCGCCACGTGCCCAGCGTCCGTTGATTCAGCATTCGGACAGGATCAATTTCTATTAAATTCAGCACATTAAACTAAAATCGAGTATATTTTGAGATGAAAAAAGAATCGTACTCAATTTGATAGAAAATATACTAGATTATAAGTTAATATACTCAATTTAAGAGGATTTATACTGATTTTTAGATTTTTTTGTACTTAAAAATATCATGGGCAATTAGATAAAGATGTTTGATTGGAGAGTGAAAATAAAGATTTTCATGGATGAGAATTACATGCAAAGATTTATTTACCAATAGGAATTGCATACAAAATTATCCTTAAAATAATCCATAGATTGTAATACATAACATAAAAATGGTAACATAACATATAGAAAATAAAATAAAATAAAATAAAAATCTTAATATATAGAATAAAAAAAGATTATAAGGCATAACAGACAATTTTCATAATAACAATTTTTACTCATAAAGGGTGCGCATACAAGTTTGTGTGCCTTTTGTCGTGCGTTTGATTTGTTTATGCACGCACCGTCTTATTCTTATTGAACAAAGCCCGTCGTCATGATTAGAGAGACGTGGTGCAAATTGAATGAACTGACACGACGTAGTCCATGGTGGCCCTGCAACAAAGGGCCATCGACGTCGCCGCTTCCTCCGCCACTCCATGGTCGGTCGCCGCTCCACCACTCGCTGCCGGCACAACGCTACTACAAACAAACTCCAGTGCACATGCTTTCATCCCGCCTCCGTAGGCTTTGCCCGGCTGCCGCTCCGGCCCACACGTCGCCGGCGGGCCCTCCCCTCCCGCCTACTTCATCCACCACCGCTTGCTTCGTGGAGATCAACGCACCGCACGGCACCGCACCATCGGCCGTGGATGGGATTGCGAACGCGCGCCGATAACCTGTTTGTCCTAATTCCTCTATGAGTCGAACCTTGACAAGTAAGTGTTCATCCCGCAGCACGTTAGCAAGACATCCGCATCATCACCAGAGGAGGTATTTAATTCCAAAGTAGTGTTTATGTTAAACTTTGCCTCTGATGGGGGGCCATTGAGCATGACCCAGACGGCGCAGAACAGGGGCTCACCCAACCCACCCCATACTGGCGCAGACAAAAACATTAAATAGAAGAGACAGCATAGCTACAAGGATGGGGATGGAAGACAAAGATGGTGGGGATTTTGGAGGTCCCCATTGTCGGCGGGTGGTCGGAGGCAACCTCCACATGCAATAGCTAGCTCCTTCTCTTGATATTATTTGAATGTTAAAGATTCAAGATAACGACATCTGTTTGGCACATCTCCATCAGGTAGTTAAAGCATTTTTAGATGTCCTAATATCTTTCAGTGTTCTCTTTCAATAAATTCTTTGATTTGGAATTTACATCTTAGAGTTGGACTGTGAGTGATAAATTTTGGCAACTAGTAATGATACTTTCGTATAACTAAATATTGCTCATCGTGAACTTGGAGTAAAAAAATATTTACTTGTTGTTCTTGTGTAAGTAATCGAAGATAGTTCTTGCCTTCTTGGAAGAATGCCACTTGCAGAGTCCCTGTACTTTTGCCCTTCTTACTCGCTCAAAAGTGGATCGACCTGAAACAAACCATTCAGTTTAGAGTACTAAGATGATGATGATGATGATCATCATCATCATCATGCTCCAAAAGTATGTGAACTTAATATGGTCTCCTTATGTCTTGTCTTGCATCAGTTTTGATAAGGTATTAAGGTGTGGTCTCCTCTCCTCTTAGTGTTAGGTTTATGGACCAGCCATTTTTTGGACTTATTTAGCAGCTTACTTTTCTTGTTATGCTTTGAGATCTTTATTATAAGAACATGAATCTGTCAAAATCATTGTAGGAAGTTGCAACTCGCTAGGTTGGAAAAAGTCATCAAGAAACTATTGTAAGGTTCTCTTGAAAGCACACACTATAAATAAATAGAACTTTTTTTCTACAATTCATTTAAGAATTTTAAGTTGAATTTTTTAAACTGTTTTCTATGCTTATATAACCGTTTGGGTGCTTGTTCTTGCGGCTTGTATTGGATTGATAAAAGAATTACTGGCAGCATTGCTTTTAAAACCTGATGCATTCCCCTTATAGAACTGGATTAGTTTGACCTTCAAATTCTGCTTTAACCAGCCAATCCAGTGTTAAAACCACTGAGTAGTAGATCATCAAAACTGGCATGGGTTAGTTCAGGTAGAATTATTGAACAACCTGTTCGATTATAAACCTAAGTGTGGAATAGTATTGTTCAAGCATGGTGTATATCCTGATGGATCAGTTACTTGGACAAAACTCCTCTTCAATACAGTGAACCTGACATGGAGGATAAGTATACCACCTAAACCATCTTTGAATTTGACACTGCAATTCAAATTTTTAAAGATAAAGATCGAAATTGGATGAATACATTTCCACACTTCTAGAAATGCATTCAGAATATTAATTATCTCTTTGTTCAACTCATCCAGTTGAGTATTCTTTGTCTATGTTGGAGTATTTTTGTTGCTATATAACTACATTGGTATTTTAGCTTCACCATTAGGCTGGAACAATCTTGTAGTTTGCCCATTTTCCCTTTATTTTCCTCCATGTATTTCATAGATTATAATATGCATTCTGGATAGCATTCTCTTTCAAAAAGAAGAAACCAAGTAGTAATAATTGAAGAACATTTCGATCAATCATATCTACTGTTGTTCACGTTTCCTTGGGATCATGAACAATTGACAGAGAAATCAATGCCCACATTACTCCAGTCTGTTACTTATAACCTATTCTCTTGGATCTGATCTGTGGTTCTATATAAATAGTTGAAATTTTGCTACCATCCAGGATCATGAACTGACCTTAGATTTAGATGCGTTTTGGTTATAAGCTAATTCTTGGGAAAAATGTCACTCAAGATGCACTTTACTTTTTACTTTAAAAAAAATGGGTGTTCCCATCACCTCTGATATTCCCATCACAGCTTCTCTTTGTTTGAATTATTGAAAAGTGGACAATTTCAGTGAAACTGTAATTGTAATTTTTCATTTGAAATTCTGAAACAAACAAAGTGAAGAGTTTCAGTAAAGCTGAAAAGTCCTCCTAACTCTACTTGTGAATACTTTTAGGATGGCTTTTCCCTCAAGGCAAAAGTAGCTAATTTCAATGAAATTATTCACTTTTTAATAAACTAGCTTAAAGAGGGGCATAATTAACATATTAGTGCTTAATAAACTCGCATTAAAAGGGGCATCATGAACATATTAGAGGTGATGAGGTGTTCCTTTGGTAAAATTCAAATCCCTTTGGATAATTTTGAAAATAAAAGCCGCCCTTTTAATTTTTACCCTTAATAACTACAGATGCAATGATTGCCCCTTCAGCTATTCAATGATTGTGGATCAATAGGCACATCAAACTATGAGCAATGCCTAAGGCTTATCAGTACTTGTAGGCATGTAGGTGAGGAAATCCTATCAAAGGCAACTTGCTAATTTAGCAACCTAGCTAGAAGGCCAGAGGGTATTGATCTGGATTAAATGACTGACTACTCTTCCATTACACTATTCCATAACTTTTCTGAACAGATTAGTAGTACATGAACTCAAATATTTTGCACTTCCCTTTTCTCCTTTCTTTCTTTTCTTTTCCTGATCAAGCGAGACTTCTGAATGCTAATGTCCAATGCTTTCATACAAGTTTTATTTAAAATTCACACTTGGACATCATGTTGCATTCATATGCATGTTTTTAACGTTCATGTCACGAGCATCTCACAAGGGAGGGGAATCCAGCTCCTGTTGTGAAAAGATGGAGCACCTTCAAGCACACATCTTTCATTGTTGCAGATTACAAGACATGGACATCCTGACAAACTTGTGCAGTATATGTGTTCCAACAAGTACAACCAAAATAAGCATCGCACAAGATGTGCCCCTACCCATCACCTCCATCTTTTCACCAATAATTGTCACGTCTATCCTCTTCCTGTTTTTCTTATTTCTTCTCCTCGACTACTTGCCTCCTCTAGCCTTTCACTCCTCTGGAGGATCCAATGCGTTGCATTAAGAACAATATCTTCTCTTGTTTTTTAATGGGAAAGAGCCATGGGAGTGATTGACAACTTCTTTATAATATACATATGTCAATCTATGGGCCGGTAGTAAATTAATTCAACATCAAATCTTGCTCTTCTTTTTAGGTTATTAAGTGGTGCAGCTATTTTGCAGGAAGCAGAAGGGCAGAGGTAGTTATATAACTCCTTTAATATATAAACTAACCTTACGTAGCACCTGTAAGCATCAATTGTTTTTAATTTTTTTCTCCTTGAGTTAGATTCGCATGCACTGCCAAATACTGAGGTGATTGAATGTTTGCATGTATCCAACTTTAGGATTCGTAAAAGTATCTCTACTATCAATGATGCATGGTTTTAGTGACAAGGCAAACGGACAGGTCTGTTGTCTTTTATCTTCTCTGCAAAAGTTTTTGTTTTAGAGAAGTAATCAAGAAAAGAAACATCTTGTTATTCTCCTTAGTTTATCGAGTGCTTAGGCATCTTGTTACCATGCTCTGCTTCCATTTGGACACAGGGCTGCCTGAGCATGGTAAGATGTCTCTTCCATGAAGACATAGATGTATCGACACATTTTCATCAACCTTTTATCTCTTTGCAAGAATAACCTCTCAAAGTTACTTGTACATATGGCTCCAGGTGTTGTTTGTTTGACCTTTCTCCTTTTGTAACTTCATCTAGAGATCTATAACCATGCAACCTTCGGCTTTCCATGCTCATATGATGTTCAAATTTGAACCTTACAATCTCAGTGTCTTGATTTAAATCCTTGTCTATTCAAAGAAATTGTCTTATTGTTCCTCATTTTGCATGTTAAACTTGCAAAGCTGAATCAATTTACTTGTTTATCTTGTGATATCTTTCTGAATCCTAAATCAAATTGTTTGCAATGAAATGTTTCCATTTTATCCTCTATTTGAAGCTCCTCTGCTCACTGATTAGCCCTTTTCCTATATATTTGCTTGCCTTGTCTATTCTTGTCTTTTTGTTGTGTGATACGACTCATTGCCCTTTCTTTCTTCTACTCTTCCAAAAAGATC
The DNA here is from genome assembly GCF_018446385.1 of Zingiber officinale. NCBI lineage: Eukaryota > Viridiplantae > Streptophyta > Magnoliopsida > Zingiberales > Zingiberaceae > Zingiber > Zingiber officinale. The sequence continues at coordinate 26,547,078 of NC_056000.1, read as the reverse complement.
TGCGCAGCCATTTTGTCCGATTCGTTTCCACTTCAGATGAAAAAAAAACTCCCCTCGTTGACCTTTATAACCCCTGTTCTGCCTATATAAGCCGCCACCCTTATCCTTTCTCACATCCATCTCTCTCTCTGCTGTCGCAACAATTCTCTCTTTCTGTGAGTTGATTGTGAAGAAATTAACAAAGGATCAAGAGGCATGCTGTTGGGGTGGTGGTCATGGTGGTACTGTTTGTCGCTGGTTCCAGTGGCTTGCATGGCGGTGAAGATGTTTGAGTTGTTGTGGTGGAGGCCGAAGAGGCTGGAGAAGCAATTCGCGGAGCAAGGCATAGGAGGCCCCCCGTACCGCTTCTTCCTCGGCTGCCTCAGGGAGATGGTTTCCATGACGCTGGAGGCCTCCTCTAAGCCGATGATGCCTCAGACCTCTCACAATATCCTCCCCCGAGTTCTCCCTTTCTATCACCATTGGAAGAACATCTATGGTGCTTCAATTGACCTTCTCTGTGTGTTTCTTCGACGAGATTTTGCTTTAATCTCTGTTTTTTTTTTCTTTCAGGTTCCACGTTTCTGATATGGTTCGGCCCCACGGCGCGCCTCACCGTCGCCGATCCCGACCTCATCAGGGAGATATTCCTCTCTCGGTCCGACGTCTTCGAGCGCTACGAGTCGCACCCGCTGGTTCGGCAGCTCGAGGGCGAGGGCCTGGTGAGCCTGCGCGGCGAGAAATGGGCTCACCACCGGAAGATCCTCACGCCGACCTTTCACTCGGAGAATCTCAAAGTAATTTGTTAACCGTTCGACTGCCTCTGTTTTTTATGCCTATAGTTAGCGTCGGCTGACCGATTGATTAGCAACGCGTGGATCAGCTGTTGATACCTTTCATCGGCCGGACTGTAATGGATATGGCGGAGAAGCTGCCGGCGGTTCCCGGCGTGGAGGTGGAGATTGACGTATCCGAATGGTTCCAGACCGTTACAGAGGACGCCATCACGCGCACCGCGTTCGGAAGGAGCTACGACGACGGCAAGGCCATCTTCCGGTTGCAGTCCCAGCAAATGGAGTTCGCCGCCGATGCCTTCCGCAAGGTCTTCATCCCCGGCTACAGGTATATCTGTTTATACGTGTCTCGTCAATCGATTCCAATTATACTCTGTTCTTGCTTTAACTTCGACTATTAAAAACCAGATTTTTGCCGACGAAGAAGAACACAGACTCGTGGAAGCTAGAGAAGGAGATCAAGAGAAGTCTGATCCGGCTCATCGGTCGGCGGAAGGAGCAGCCATCCGGCGAAGCGAAGGATCTGCTGGGCCTGATGATCAATGCGGCCAGCGGACCAGGTGCTCGACTCCGCGCCCCGACGACGCCGTCATCGGCGGTGACGTGCTCTGCAGCTGCGCCGATTACGGTCCGGGACATCGTGGAGGAGTGCAAGACGTTCTTCTTCGCCGGGAAGCAGACCACCTCTAGCCTTCTGACGTGGGCCACGGTGCTCCTATCCATGCACCAAGAGTGGCAGGAACGCGCGCGAGCAGAGGTTCTCTGCGTGTGCGGCCCACTGGACATCCCCTCCCGTGATCAGCTCGCCAAGCTTAAGACGGTAAAATCAAATTCTTCGATTGTATTGATCCATACGAATTTCAAGGGTAAAATTTAATCGCTGCTCATCGCCGCAGCTGGGGATGATCCTGAACGAGACGCTGAGGCTGTACCCGCCGGCGGTGGCGACGATACGGCGAGCGAAGGAGGAGGTCAAGCTGGGAGGGCGTCGGATCCCGCGCGGCACGGAGCTGCTGATCCCCATCGTGGCGGTGCACCACGACGCGGCGCTGTGGGGGGAAGACGCGGCGGAATTCAACCCGGCGCGGTTCGCGGACGGGGCGAGCCGGGCGGCGCGCCACCCCACGGCCTTCATCCCCTTCGGCCTCGGCGCGCGGATGTGCATCGGCCAGAACCTGGCGCTGCTGGAGGCCAAGCTGACCCTGGCCATCATCCTCCGCCGCTTCGCCTTCCGCCTCGCGCCCTCCTACATCCACGCGCCCACCGCGCTGGTGCTGCTCCACCCGCAGCACGGCGCGCCGGTCCTCTTCCGATCCTTAGGATCTCATCTGTAATCGAAGGAAGATGTAGCATGCATGCATGCATTTCTCTGGGGACTCTGTTTTTTCTTTACCGCCGTAATTTGCGTAAATTACAGAGGGAAAATTAACAAAATTAAAAGAGCAGGCGATTGAATGGCGAAGATGAAGACGATGATGATGATGAGGAGGAAGAAGGAATGAGGATGTTGGTTTCCTTGTTTCTTTCGCTGTCACAGTGGGAGGATGGATGCGGTGTCGCTAATTCGGTACGTCGGAGAGGCGACAGAGAGTCGGCACAGTGACAGGCCGCATATAGTGCCTGGTGAGGTCGACCCCAACCGGAACATGTCGGCTGTGTCCTCTTCTCAGCCTAACTAATTGGGATGAACGGTCCACGTCCTGTCTCCACCAGCACTAGCATCACTACTCACCCGACCACTGCCTCCTCCTACCTGGTTCACATCCAGCCATTCGCCGCTACTTTCCATCCGGTCCACCGCTCCAGCTCACAATTAATTCTTTTTGTTTTTGTTTTTTTTTAAAATTTTTTTTTTGTAAAATTGAGAAATTAATTAAATCCTCGACTAGAGCTATTGAAGTCAGTATTGGTCGATTGAACAACAACTGACTAGTGTCGAACGAAGTTAAAGCTAGCGAGGGACTCGAGAGTAACTCACTCGTAAAAGAGTTGAGAGTTCCTTTAGCGGTCTCAATCTGCCATGGTCGAATGTCATAACAAGCTCCATTCATGGTAGAGTTGACATTCACATTAGTAGCTAGTGGGATGATCTCACTCTCAAACAATGGTACTCTTGTCTCCAAGCTACCCAACCTCTGAACTCAACTTGGATGCACAGTGCACTTTAGACTTTCCCATAACAGTCCACTTTGAATGTCTTTTTGCTCATGGCCTCCGATGGCTCAAAAAGATATGATGGGTTTGGACCACCTCAACAAACACCATTATATGTTCATTCCATTTTCTTAGCGATAGCAAGACAATCCACTCCTCTTCGAGCTAAGTGAAAGTCCATATCTTGAAAGTGAGTAATACTCATCCATCAACTTGTGCCACTTTTACATCCTTTCCCTCACCCTAACACCCATAATGTACCTATCTATCAATTCGTGCCACCTTCACATAATTTTATGAGTTTGAATCGTAAATAAGACGGCCATTTGGTGACCGTTCTAGCGAGCGGACAAGCATGTAACGAACTCCATTTTTAACTTTCTTTTATTGGTAAAACTCTACGAGCAACAAAACTTACCTAAGCGTACGATTGTTTATACTTAGTGTCCTTGTATAATGGAGAGGACAAAAGAGCTTACGATTCTCTTGGAACAAAGGGTAAAGGATCCCTATGCCCAAAGTAGGAAAGCATGTCGAACATGGAGTCGACATCACTGTAAACTACCTTGTGTAGGCTAACTCCATATGACCACCCCATGTGACAATTGAATTCAATGTTAACAAACTACTTGGAAACGCTCTTGGACGGACCACCATCAACCGACTTGAAATAAGGGAAGAGAGCTCAATCAAGATGAGACAAATTCAAATGCCCGTCATGGTAGGCTAACCATGAGTAGTCCAACTCCATATGACCCCATGTGATTCGAATTCAATGCTCGCGAACTTGTTGGAAGAACTTTTCAGATGGACCACCGTAAACCGACCTCGAATAAGAGAGCACTAGCATGGTGAGATAGATCCAAACGCCTATCGAAGCAATCTAAGAATGAACAAATCCAACTCCATACGATGCCCATGTGATTCAAATTCAATGCACGAGAATTAGTTAAAAAAAAAAAAAAACTCTTAGACGCACCACCGGGAACGACCTCAAGCTAGAGAGCCCCAACATGATGAGACAATCCATATGCCTAAGTTGTCGGTGCTTGTCTAAGCAAATCGAGAATGACTTTGAAAAATATAAGTGAAGTCTAGTGTCTATGAACCAACGAAGCATCCATAAATGAAAGTGTTATTTAAGAGATTGATCATTTTTTTATAATTGCGATACAATAAATAAAACAAAAAGTGGCATATCAATTAAAATTAAATTCATTTTTTTTTTAAAAAATACATAAAATCTTATTCTTCGTCCTCAAATAGTTTCTATTTCCCGACACGAATCGCTCGTCGGCTCAAAGATCCGTCCAATAGAAAACCAATCCATCCTTTTTTTTAGATAAAAATATAGTTGCACTGCGGCATTGCCATAGCAGGCATAACGTTCGTTATCTCCTTCCGTTTCTCTTCGTTGACCTCAATCAAATCCAGAATCCCGCAGAACAATCGTAATCCTTCTATCTTGATACGACGTATTATAAATGACCACAAGTTTAACGTGATGTCGATATTCAAGATAATACGATGGTTAAAATTAAAATAAGGCGACAGTTAAATTAGGATGTATGTATTTAAATGAACAATCTCTTAGAAGAACTTCTAGTATAAATTTGATTTATCATAGAGTCGGCTAAACGTACGGGACTCAACTCCTCACTCTTCATGAACAATTCTTTTTGTATAAACTGGGATGACGATAAAATCGACCGGACCTACAGAACTCAGTTACTCACTCCTCATAAACAGTTATTCCCACATAAATCCGAGCGGCCATATAGCCAGCCAAACCTATGAGACTCAGCTTCTCACTCTTATGAACCAGGTTCTTGCATAAACTTGGGCGACCATAGAGCTAGCCAAATTTATGGGATTTAGCTCCTCACTCCTCGTGAACAGGGCTTCCAGCATAAATCTGGATGATCCTAGAGTCGGCCGGACATATAGGGCTCAACTCCCACTTCTCCTGTGCAAGTCTCTCAGCATACAGTAGATCGGACCCATAGCCGGTTGGACCACCAGACTCAGTTCCTCATCTCTCCTGGGTGCGGCTCCCAGCCTACATCCGCACGACCCCATATTCGATCAGACCTCCAGACTCAGTTACTCTTCTCTTCTGGGCACGACTGCTAGTTACATCCGCCCGATCCTAGAGCCGGTCGGATCTCCTCTAGGAGACAACATTGTCAAGGAATCATAACAACTTGCCAGAGAATAATAGCTACTCACTAGAGAATATTCCCTTATTCTAGCATATACACCCAATGGAACCTTCCTCTGCCTAGAGGAAGACTATTGTATATACTCAATCACCCGACATATATTGACATTAGACATTCTCCGATGCTTCATTATTACAGAGGTTATGAGAGTCAGTATAAAAGAGAGGTCCTCAACATTGGCCATGTACACTTACATACGCATACTCACGTGTACGCATGCTTACGCATCCACATTTACCGTTCTATTGTTCACATTCTTCTCCATTTTGGGTCGGCTACTATTCTGACTTGGGTATCAGAATGTCTGCGCTAGGGACCCTCTCCCTGGTTCTCGCTCTAACGCTCTCATTGGCTCTGTCTATAGTGTGCATAGGCCCGTAGCTTCCAACTCAAGGTCCGCAGCTCCCAGCTCGAAGTCTTTCCTCTGTTAATGCTCCTGTAACCTCACCGGTCGCTCATCTTCTCAGCTTCTAGACAGGATCAAATTTGACGTCGTCTGTGAAAACATTCACCTGTTTCGGAACGTAAGGATGGACATAGTCGAAAAAAAATCAATATTGCCATGACACCGGAGGAATAGGAGTTTTTTTATAAATGTTAAGGCACAAGTACTGTCTCGGGAATAAGCCACAGATTCTTACCCACACCGAACACCTATAGCCTCAGTAGAGGAGTATCATGGGCCAGAGAGAAGATCTAAGCAAAAACAATTGTTTGAATTCCCTGAGCATTTTTCTTAACGCCTACTGAGTGTTGTACCAAAATTGAGCGATTGCAAGGCTCCTCAGCAATGAATTCACCCAAGAGGAACCCTAGGCGAGACAAAACTCCTGCCACCCGGGAATCCCCTGAACAACCTAGTGTGTCTTTCTCTCAAGAGGTACTAGATGAAAAGTTACCTAAGCATTTTTGACCTTTGTTGGTTGGAGAGTATGGTGTAAGGTAATTAGCGTGCTAAACACGCGAAAATGCAGCGGAAACTATCTAGTTCCACCAGAAGATCCATACGAAAGGAAACCATATACTAAGATTTACATGAGATGGAGTTATATCTTTGTTGCTTGTCCTTCGCAATCCTGATAGTAACGTTTCTTTAGATGCGGATCTTAGCGTGATCAAGTGGCCGCGCCTCTATGGTATCCACACAAACAAGTCTCGTTTGTCTCACAAACTCACAAAGTGGAGAATGAAACAACCAAAGGTTGTGCTAGCAACCCTTCTTGGGAGTTTAGGCCAAGTGGAAGAGAGGAGGAGGAAGAAGAGTAAGAACACCAAAAACTTATCATAAAAATGAATCCAAAAATCCCTTTTTGTAGATTCATGAAATTGCCCCATGCCTTAATGTCAATTGCCTTAATTGACATTAATATTTGTCTTCATCCAATGAATCAAATGCATCCAATGCATGAGCAATTCAAATTGTTCACTCTTCATCCAATGCATGAGTAATTCAAGTTGTACACTCCTCTTTCTTCATGAATCCAAATTCATGAAATCACTTAATGAGTCCAACTCATTAATCATCAATCCAATTGACTCAATGAGTTTAATTCAAATTGGACTCAATCCAATAGTTGGATCCAATTGAGTTTAACTCAATGAGTCTAATTTGAATTAGATTTAATTCAATGATCCATCATATGAATCTATCTCCATTTACTTATTCTTTGTGTGTGACCCAATAGGTTCTCGTAACATTGGTAATGTATCCAAATCAACATTTAGATACATAAGCAATGAGTGACATCTACCAAGGCATCATTGCTACCCAAGTGATGAAAATTTTGAGATCCGACTTAACCTTTCCATGGCTATTATCTTGTATGACTCAGTTTCTCTATCCTTGATATCTAGATTGATCAATAAGGCATAGATCGTGTCATCCTCTGATTAATCTTTGTGTTTCTTGATCTAAAAGTAGACACACTCAATCAAATAAATTCAATATCACATATTGACTCATTTTAGCATGACCATGCATTATTGTGTCATACTAATTAAGGGGCCCACAGATATCACTTCCGTCATATGAAAGGATAGATCTCATCTACATCACTCACATCCCTCCGCATAACTTATTGCATACCCAGTGATCGACTTTATGGTCGACCCTGTTACGGGTGACGTTTATCGATACTAAAATATATAACTCCTTATGTAGGGAATCGTAGTGACTTTAAGTCTAAGGACTATTCATACTAATAGTCACATGAGAATGTTTATGACACTCATATAACGATCCATAAAACATTCTCATGGCGGGTCATTCAGTATATATTCTCTAATATATGCGCATGTGTCAACCTGATATCTCATATCCATGACTTATGAGATTAAATCATCCGTTGACCTATATGCTAGTCTCAATGTATTAATATTGTCCTTACATATTAATGTTTGAGTAGGAATAGTTAAGAGTAGTGTTCTATGTATATCTACAATATCTCACTATCAATTTATCCAATTGATATGTTGTATATTAGAACCTTCTACTCTAGGACATTATTATACTTATTCATTTGACACTGAATTGAAGTAAATATAATAACCAACTTTACCTTTATTAATAATGAAATATGATACAAAAGGAGCCCTTTACAATCATCTCATAATTGGTACTAGGGCTAATACTAACAATCTCCCACTAGCACTAGTGCCAATCATTGAAATATCTAATACCCAGTGACCTAGTATGACCATCATGCTTCCTCTATGCCAAAGCTTTGGTCAAGGGATCCGTAATGTTAGTATCGATCAGTACTTTGCATATCCTCACATCTCATCTATCGACAATCTCTTGAATGAGATAGAACCGCTGTAGTATCTAATACCCGACACCACCATTTAAACAAAATACATACCCTAACTGTGATCTAGAATCATCCTTGTCAGTTTGGAAGCTAGCATCAGTGTAACTCTTTACAGCAAGCTCTTCATCGCCTTCAAAAATCAAGAAATAATCTTGAGTCCTTCTCAAGTATTTAAGAATATTCTTGATTGCTGTCCAGTGACCTTCATCTGGATCTGACTGGTATATGCTCGTCATGCTTAATGCATATGAGACATCTAGGCGAGTACAAAACATGACGTACACGATGGACCCTATAGCAGATGCATAAGGAATCTGATCCATGCGGTCCCTTTCTTCCTTAGAAGAGGTGCATTTAGTATTCGAAAGACTCACACCATGTGACATTGGCAGGAATCCCTTTTTGGAATTATGCATGGAGAAACGATTAAGCACCTTGTCAATGTATGTTCTCTGACTTAGATCAAACAATCTCTTAGATCTATCTCTAAAGATCTTGATGCCTAAAATGTAAGCTACTTCACCTAAGTCCTTCATTGAGAAACAATTCCCAAGCCAAGTCTTCACTGACTAAAGAATAGGGATATCATTTCTAATGAAAAGTATGTCATCTACGTACAATATGAGAAAGATGACTGTGCTCTCACTAATCTTCTTATAGACATAAGATTTATCTTCATTCTTAATGAAACCAAACATTTTAATTGCATCATCGAATCGAAGATTCTAGCTTCTAGAAGCTTGCTTTAATCCATAAATAGATCTTTGCAACTTACAAACCTTTCCAACATTCTTTGGATCTACAAAACCCTCAGGTTGTGTCACGTATACATCCTCGAGGATATTTTCGTTAAGAATGCAGTTTTGACATTCATATGTTAGATCTCATAATCATAGTAAGCTGCAATAGCAAGCATAATCTGAATGGACTTAAGCACCACAACTGGTGAAAAGGTTTCATCATAGTCTATACCATGAATTTGCTTGAATCCTTTAGCTATCAATCTACCTTTATAAGTATGCATATGTCCATCCATGTCAGTCTTCACTTTGAAGACCCACTTCCACCCAATAGGTTTGATCCCTTCAGGTGAATCAACTAAAGTCCATACTTGGTTAGTGTATATGGATTCCATTTCGGATCTCATGGCCTCTAGCCATTTCTCATAATCTGGGCCCTGTACAACTTCCTAATAAGATGTAGACTCATTGAGACCAACTAGCACTACATCATCGTTGTTAAACAAGAGAAAATAATATCTCTCAGGTTGACGACGGGTCCTATCAGATATGCGTAGAGCTTGAGCTACTTGAACAGGTTGTTGTTCCATAACTTCTTGCGGTGTAACAAAATCATGATCCATAACATCTTGTGGTACCTGTTCAGTTTCTATCAAGGCGTTGGTGCTAGTTTGTGTATCTTGAATTTCTTCAAGATCGACTTTACTCCCACTAGTTCTTCTAAAAACAAATTTCCTTTCTAGAAAGACATCAGTTCTGGCAACAAACACTTTAACTTATGTGGGATTATAAAAGTAGTAGCCCTTTGTTTCCTTGCGATATCTTACAAAATAACATTTGCCTGATTTGGGTCCTAGTTTATCTGAGACTTGTCATCGAACGTAAGTCTTATAACCCCAAATCTTCATGAATGATATTTTGGGACTCTTCCCAGTCCATATCATATATGGTGTCTTTATGACGGTCTTATGAAACGCGGTTAAGTGTGAAAGTGACTGTCTCTAGAGCATGCCCCCAGAAGGAAGTAGGAAGTTCTGTTTGACTCATCATTGATCATATCATATCTAATAAAGTATGATTTATTCTTTCTGATACACCATTCCATTATGGTATTCATGGTAGAGTGAGTTGAGATATGATCCCACACTCAACGAGATGATTATGAAATTCTTGGCTAAGGTATTCCCCATCTCGATCTGATCGGAGCATCATAATACTCTTGTCAAGTTGATTTTGTACTTCATTCTTGAATTCTTTGAATTTTTCAAAGGATTCAGACTTGTGTCTCATTAGATACACATAGCCATACCTACTGAAATCATCAGTAAAAGTAATGAAGTAATGATAGCCTCTTCTAACTGCTATTCTGAAAGGGCCACATACATCTGTATGTATGAGTCCTAACAAGTTATTAGTTCTTTCCCTATGTCCACTAAATGGAATTTTTTGTCATCTTGCCTTGAAGACAAGATTCGCATGCCTCATATGATTCAAAATCAAATGAGTTCAAAATGTTGGTGCGGGAAGCATCCGACGATCGAACCCAAGTTTTGATAATGGCAAAGGAATTCAAAGTTAAGTTGTTTTATTATCTAACATGTGTGAATGAGATTTTTCAGGAAAGTCCTAACTGCGGTTAGGAAGGTGGAAAACCTTAGGGGGTGGTAACCCTAAGTGGAGGAAAATCCTAAGGGGCGGTAACCTTAGGTCATAGGGGAGGTAACCCTAGGTGGCGGAAAATCCTAGGGGGTGGTAACCCTAGGCAGAAAGTCCAGTCGGTCTGGAGGACCGGACTGGCATCAGGTTTGCTCTCCTGAGTGGAGTATGTGTGGACACGTTCCCCGCGGAGGGAACAACAGGCGTCGGTTCGACCTAGGATTTCCAGTAGGAAATCCGAAGTCAGAACCGGACAGTCCGAAGGTTGTCAATTTATTTACTTATATATTATATGTTATGTTCTAACTCTGTTTTGCAGGAGATTAATATTTTTATACAGGGTTAGAATCGACCGGGATCGGTCGACCGAACGTCTGGATCGGTCGACCGAACCCCCAAGCAGCAAGATCAGATTTCCAGATTCCAGACCGGGTTCTACCAGGGGATTAGTCGACCGAACTTTGGGATCGGTCAACCGAACCAAGGATAAGCAACGACTGGAACATGCCGGATTGATCGGGTCTGAGGAGCTGATCGGTCGACCGAATGACGGGATCGGTCGACCGAATGACGGGATCGGTCGACCGAACCAAGGATAGAAGTTGACCAGATCGAAGCGGAGTGAGCGGATCGGATGAGGAGATTATCTGATCGATCGACCGAACGTGGGGATCGGTCGACCGATACGCTTCAGGTCAAACTTGATCTCGAGTTTCAAGGATCTGGATCAGATCTATAAAGACTATAAAAGGAGCCTCGGGCTACAGCTTCAAAGACAACGACAGACAAAATTCAAGTGATCCTTTAAAGTTGTGCACTGCTCCGAATCACTTCGACACTCCGACGATTGATGACTAGCTTCTTCATCTTTTTGTATTGTCGGTATAAATTCTTTATTAAAGCTCTTGTACTCTAAAGTTGTAAAAGATTTATAGATTGATAGTGATTGCCCACCGAAAGCGTTCAACGATCGTGGGCCTTGGAGTAGGAGTCGCCCAAGGCTCCGAACCAAGTAAAAATACTTAGGTCTTCTTTTTGTGTTGTGCTTTTAATTTCCGCTGCTTAACTCGTTGTTTTTCCAAATACGAAAAGTGAAAGTCACGAGCGCTATTCACCCCCCTCTAGCATTTCTCGATCCAACAATTGGTATCAGAGCGGGGTCGCTTCGATTTGGTGCAACCACTAATCAAGCATTCTTTCGTGGTGATTTCAGTTTTTCGGAGTCGATCGGAGTCGATCGGAGTCGATATTTTTGCCGCCTTCCGATCATATTTTTCGTAATCGGATTTGTCTCAAAGTTGGTGCAACACTACTCGAGATCACGTAATATCTTGTCTTTTAAACCGCACTGCTAATCCAGGATCAAGTCCTGAGACAAGTCTTCTATTTCTCCGTGTTTAGATTTCATTATTATAGCTCTCCAAGAAGGTTATAGCACTGCTCACCCATCGCTCTTCACCGGAGACGACTTCGGTTACTGGAAGGGCCGGATGGAGGCGTATCTTCAGACTCACTTTGAAGTTTGGATGATCGTTGATCCTGTCCGAAAGCTGAATCAACGGACGCTGGGCATGTGGCGCTCTCCGAGTCGCTGACGTGGGTCTCCGACCGGTCGTACGGTCCTCCGGCGAACCTGCGAGGAAGTCGGGCCGGGAAGGGGTTCCTGGCGACGACCCTCCGACGCTCAAGTCAGGCAAAGCTCAACAAGAAAGTGGCTCCAAGAATCGTAGAATGCATACCTCTGGCGAAGGATGAGGGCCTTTATATAGGGCTCTGGAGAAGCGGGTGCACACATACCGGGGTGTACACGTGTCCTCAACCCATACCCCAGTAAGGGCCTATCAGTGAGCTTACCTGACCCCATACTGCCACAGTCCAAGCACGTCTTCGATGGGACAGTGGAACCTCCTGTCGTAAGATTTGGAGTATGGCCTAAATGTAGAACATGCCGCTATCAGAAAAAGATGTCCCTTGTCTTTTTCCCCTTGCTCTCGGCCGGGCGTCCGGCCGGCCAGCCTCTGCCTTACGTCCAGCCGGACACTTATAGTGGTCTACTTGGGAGATTCTCGGTAATGTGCTTTGTGGGGACTGTTAGCAGTATGCTACCTCATGTCTTCGGCCGAGCGTGCCCTCCGCTCGGCCCTACGATCCTGTACCATGAGCGCCGGGGCCCAGCTTCCTGCTGGGGCGCCTTTTGCCATCAGTTAGACATCGGTCGGCCGGCCGGGCAGACGCGATGAATGTCGTGGCCTCCGATCGGGTCGGGTGAATTTGCACTTCCTCTTTTTCTTCATAAATCAAAGAGGGTGGCTTTTCAGTGATAGCGTTCACCTCGATCCGGGGCGTCTTCCGAGCGGCATTGACTTCTGCTCGGACCATCTCGACGTAACATCGCCGAGCTGCCAGTTGATCCCCTCGTACTTCTCCCACTTTGTCCTCGACGGGGAACTTGATCTTCTGGTGGAAGGTGGAAACGGCCGCTCGGAATTCACTGAGAGCTGTGTTGGACCCCGTGGTAGTTTTGATGTGATCAACCAAGTTGGTTAGGTCCTGCTGTGTTTGATCCTTGTGTCTGAGTGTGCAGGAGCTTAGGAGCACAGGAAGTCGAGTGGAAGACGCAGCTAGCGAGAATGACGGCACAGGAAGGGAGCCGACGGGGCAAGGCGTCCGGGGACGAGAGAGCTGGAAGAGTACCTGGGCGTGAAGAGCGCGCGCTCGAGGGACGTTAAGCCGGGAATGCTCGAGGAGAAGGTCGGAATTGGGTTCTGGTGAGCCCTAGTTGACCGCAATCACCCAAAGAACGGAGCTTCGGAAAGCCAAGAAGAAAAGGAGTCAAAAGAAGTTGGAAATTACAGCAGGTTATTAAGGTGCATTATAGCGTGTTAAGGCGCCTTAAACAAGCTTAAAGGCGCCCTTGAAGGCGCCTTCAAGCCTGTTCAAGGCGCCTTGAGCATGCCAGTTTGACCGTTTGCGCTGCAGATAAAGTTTTATCCGCAGATCGAGTTGGAGGCGCCTTGAACCCTGTTGGAGGCGCCTTGGACTCTCGGGATAAGATTTCCAGGGCCTATATAAAGGCCCCTGTAGCTAGGAATTCAACAACAACTCAAGCAATCAATCTGTACTCAATTCCTAGCAACTAAGTGAGCGTTCTAAGTGTAAAAATGCTTCTCCGCCTACAGTAAAGGAGATTCTGATAGTAGAGCTTTTCATCGCCCTGGATTAACAACCTCCTTGGTTGTAACCAGGTTAAATTCTGTTTCTGTTTTTTTTTATGTCTCCTTAATTTAGTTGTTATTTTATTGCTGATTTAAATTCTGAGTTGAAATCCGAGGAGGGTATAGTTTGTTTTTGTTTTCAGCAATTCACCCCCCTCTTGCCGGCCTCCGCTGTTCCAACAAGTGGTATCAGAGTCTGATCTCCTCAGAAGGACTAATCGCCAACTGAAGCACTACGATCAAGACAATGGCCGGCGCGAACATCCATCCCCCGAAGTTCGACGGAGATTTCGCTACATGGAAGTGAAAAATGGAGGTATTCTTCAAAACCGAGTTCGATATCTTACTAACAATGAAATACGGTTTTTCAGCTCCTAAAGACAAAGAAGAGTTCCAATGGACGAAGAAGGAGCAGGCAGATTTTGTGGCGAACAGAAAAGCTGAGTTTCACTTGCTCAGCGTTCTTCCACCCCAAGAGGTAAGTCGGATCAGAAGCTACGACTCCGCAAAAGACCTCTGGGAGAAATTCCTAGAGCTCCATGAAGGCACCTCGGAAGCAAAGCTAGCGAACCGCGACATTCTTCGAACACAACTAACGAATCTTCGAATGAACACCGGCGAGAAGGTAGCGCAACTCCAAGCACCGATCAAGGAGCTGATAACGCAACTGACGAATCTCGGAGAAACGGTAACGAACTGAGACTCCATCCGATACGCGCTCAACGCCTTCCCGAGGACTCCGGAATGAGCGCCCTTAGTAGATGCTTACTACATCTCTAAGGACCTTGAGGTAAGTACCTTAGAAAGTTTGTTTTCTACCTTTGAACTTCACGAGTCTCGGATTGTAGAGCCTAAAGAAGTAGTGAAGTCAAACCTCGACGTCGCCCTACAAGCAAGGAGGGACGATCCCGATTCCGAAGCTTCGATCGATGAATCCGAAGCGGCATTACTGGTAAGACGGTTTAATAAATTTGTAAATTCTAACAAATTTAGATTGCAGTCGAAAAAGCTCCAGCGAAAGATAAGGGTGGTTCGTTGCTACAATTGCAACGAAGAAGGACATATCAAAGATGACTGTCCAAAACTGAAGAGCAAAAGTAAGGAAAGGAGCAAGAAGCCCACTCGACCCAAACACAATCTAAAGGCCACGTGGGATGATTCGTCGTCCTCCGACTCCGAAGTCGAAGAATTCTCGGGACTAGCACTGATGGCCAACCATCAGCTAGAAGAAACGTCCAGCTCAGAAATGAGCATAGATGAAGGGGGAGGAACATCAGAAGGAGAAAGCAATGATGAAGGGGGAGCATCACAAGATGAGGTAAGTAAGGTACACTCCCTAAACTCTAAACAGTCTTTTGAGTTTATTAAAGCTTTGTCTAAAGAATTAGATCAATTATAAAAATAAAATGAAAATTTAAAATCTGAAAATAAAAATCTAAAATTAGAAATTGAGAAGTTAAGAAATAATACATGTTTAAATAGATTTCCAAATTCAAAAATTAAAGTTTATGGAAAATTGAACTGGTACATTAGAAACCATCAGGGTCAACTTAGAAGAATACCCAAAAATTATGTACCCCCTAAGTATCTGAATAACCCTGTAGGTAGGAACCTCTATTGGGTTCTAAAATCTGTGCTTAATTAATTTTTCAAAAATTAAAAGCTTACAATGAGAAAATTAAACATTGAAATTCTTTATGGAAGCTTTGTCTAAGGAAGTGGTTGTTGCTCCAATAACCAAGAAGGCCTAGTGCCTCGCCACGACCTGGAAGCTAAAATATTGGAAGAAAATGTTTAATTAACTTTCTGAAAAAGCATTAAACAAAAATTAAATAATGCTTTGAAAGTTTATCAAATATTTGTTAAAATAAACAAAAATTCCTTAGAATTTTTTTTTAAAAATTCTAACTTAATTTTTTGGGTTAGAAATTTTCTTCTGGAAAATTCTAAAAGTTCATTCACTTGACTTAGAAATTTTTTTTGGGAACATTTGAATATTTACTTAGGATTTTTTATACTTAGAAATTTTTTTTGAAAATTTATTCTAACTTAGCAATTTTTTTTTCCAAAAATTCATTTTTAACTTAGAAAATTTTCAAAAAACTTCAATCTTACTTGAATATTCTTAAGACCCCATTTTTGCTGTGATCAAAGGGGGAGAGAAAAGTACAAATTTAGGAGGAGTTAGAGAAAACTTAAAATTTATTTTTTTTAAAAAAGTGTTGCAATTTTACTAATTGTAAAAATTATTCTTAACTTGTTAGTTTAGTAATTTTTCTTTAAAATTACTGTTTTTTTTGTCTATTTTTAACCCTAACTTGAACTTGGATTGATGCACATCAAAAAGGGGGAGATTGTTGGACCCCGTGGTAGTTTTGATGTGATCAACCAAGTTGGTTAGGTCCTGCTGTGTTTGATCCCTATGTCTGAGTGTGCAGGAGCTTAGGAGCACAGGAAGTCGAGCGGAAGACGTAGCTAGCGAGAAGGACGGCACGGGAAGGGAGCCGACGGGCTCGGTGCGTCCGAAGGACGAGAGAGCTGCGGAAGAGTACTCCGGTGGGCGTGAAGAGCGTGAGCGGCGTTCGAGGGACGTTAAGCCGGGGCGGAAGGCTGCTCGAGGAGAAGGCCGGGAATTGGGTTCGGGTGAGCCCTATTCCGGTTGGTCGCAATCACCCAAAAGAACGGAGCTTCGGAAGCCAAAGCGAAGAAGAAAAGGAGTCAAAAGAAGCTGGAAATTACTGTAGCAGAAGTTACTGTAGCTTGAAGGCGCCTTAAACAAGCTTGAAGGCGCCCTTGAAGGCGCTTTCAAGCCTGTTCAAGGCGCCTTGAGCAGGCCAGTTTGACCATTTGCGCTGCAGATAAAGTTTTATCCGCAGATCGAGTTGGAGGCGCCTTGAACCCTGTTAGAGGCGCCTTGGACTCTCGGGATAAGATTTCCAAGGCCTATATAAAGGCCCCTAGAGCTAGGAATTCAACAACAACTCAAGCAATCAATCTGTACTCAATTCCTAGCAACTAAGTGAGCGTTCTAAGTGTAAAAAGGCTTCTCCACCTACAGTAAAGTAGATTCTGATAGTAGAGATTTTCATCGCCCTGGATTAACAACCTCCTTGGTTGTAACCAGGTTAAATTCTGTTTCTGTTTCTTTTTCTGTCTCCTTAATTTAGTTGTTATTTTATTGCTGATTTAAATTCTGAGTTGAAATCCGAGGAGGGTATAGTTTGTTTTTGTTTTCAGCAATTCACCCCCCTCTTGCCGGCCTCCGTTGTTCCAACAAGCTGGTTGCCCCAATATGATGTTGTATGCCGACGGAGAGTCCACCACGACGAAGTTTGCAGTGCGCGCCCTTCTGAACGGCTCCTCTCCCAGCGATATGGCCAGCCGGATCTGTCCGACCGGCTGAACTTCATTGCCCGTAAACCCGTAAAGGGGGGTTGTCATGGGCAGCAGCTCGGATCGATCAATTTGCAGTTGATCGAATGCCTTTTTGAATATGATATTAATCGAGCTTCCTGTGTCAATAAAAATGTGGTGAATAGTATAATTGGCTATTACTGCTTTGATGAGAAGAGCGTCGTCGTGGGGAACTTCAACCCCTTCCAAGTCCCTGGGCCCGAAACTAATTTCGGGTCCGCTCGCCCGTTCCTCGCTGCAACCGACCGCATGGATCTGGAGCTGTCGGACGCTCGCCTTCCTTGCTCGGTTGGAATCTCCTCCGGTCGGACCACCAGCTATGATGTTGATCTCGCCTCGGGAAGTATTACTTCTATTTTCTTCTTCCCGAGCGGACGGTCGGGGCCGTTCCCTAGACATCCGGAGATTCTTCCGCCTCGGAGAGCGATGCCGCTCGGGAATCTGTTGTTGTCGCCTGTCAGCTTGCGTCCAATCGACTTCATGAGTTCTCTGTCGCCTGTCGGATGATGGCGATCGACGACCGCCACTCCGGGGAACGGGATGAGCGATCAAGGGAAGACTTCGACAATCCCTTGTGTTGTGCGTGTCCGTCCGGTGGAAGGAGCAGAACATTGGGGTCCATTTCTTCTTTGGCTTGGGCCGCGCGGCAGCTACCTCTTGCATGTGGGACCTAGCATGGGGGGAGCGGATTGCTTCGACCCTCGGTCCTCTGGGTGGCTGATGAGCAGCGTGCGACTTTCGTTCGGCAGGAGGAGCCCGCTCGGTTGGAGTTTCTTTTTTCCGGGCCGCTTGGGCTTCCTCCACGTTGATGTATTCGTTGGCCCGGTGTAGCATGTGGTCGTAGTCTCGGGGCGGCTTCCGAATGAGTGATCGGAAGAAATCCCCATCCACGAGGCCTTGTGTGAAGGCATTCATCATGGTCTCCGAGGTGGCTGTTGGAATATCCATGGCCACTCTGTTGAACCGCTGGAGGTAGGCTCGGAGCGATTCGCGATCTTCCTGTTTGATGGCAAACAGGCTGACACTAGTCTTCTGATAGCGCCGACTGCTTGCAAAGTGGTGGAGGAAAGTCGTTCGGAAGTCTTTAAAACTTGAGATAGATCCGTCCGGCAGTCTCTGAAACCATCGTTGAGCCGATCCAGAGAGGGTGGTGAGGAAAACCCGACACTTCACCCCATCTGTGTATTGATGCAGGGTTGCTGTGTTATCAAACTTACCCAAATGATCATCCGGGTCGGTGGTTCCATTGTATTCACCGATCATCGGAGGCACATAGTGCTTGGGCAGAGGGTCTCGTAGAATAGCCTCTGAAAATTGGCGGTTGATCCGCTCGGGCGATGCGTCCGCTCGGGGGGCTTTCCCTTTTTTGTCGTCTCGTCTTGGCATTTCATCAGAAGAGGATCCCCGATCTCGATTAGTTGTTGCGGCTTCAGGAGTGCGGAATAAGGCCCGATGGAATGCAACGGTGGCCTGAGGTGCTTCCGCTCGGCCTCCTGATGCTGATGTTGCTTGCTGCTCTGCCCGCTCAGCTTGTGACTTTTGTCTCTGTTCCATAAGCTTGGCAGCTCTTGTTGGTTGCTACTCGGAAAACCTAGAGGTTCCACTATACAAAAATTTTGTACAAAGGTCTGAACCTTTTCCTAGCTACCATGTGTTCTTTTAAATTAAATTTTGGATCGTCTGCGGAACTTAACACGTTTGATCCAAAACTTAATCTATTTGTTCTTTTAGGTTTTGACTTGGGTTTCCTGCGGAACTTAACACGTTCGACCCAAATCACCTTAAGTTATTAATTCCATTAAATATTAATTTCCATAATTGGTTCCCAGTACTGACGTGGCGAGGCACACGGCCTTCTTGGATATGGGAGCAACCACCACCGACTAGACAAAACCTTTTATAGAAAGCTAATATTTAATTTCCTAAAATAACTTTAGGTCAACCGAAAAGAACAATCAAATCACAAGGAAAAAAACAAAGAAACACTATATCGAAAACAAATTCGAAACACTAGAATCGTATGCCTCTTGTATTTAGTATTGTTTCCAAAAATAACTAGTATGATGCGGAAAGAAAAATTACTAGTTATATCTTTTAGAAAGACCTCTTGATCTTCTACCGTATTCCTCTTCTAACCTCGGACGTTGTGTGGACAACGATCTTCCGAGATGAGAACCACCAAGCACCTTCTTCTTCCTTACAAGTTTCGGCCATCAAAACTTCTCCTAGGATGAAGAGGTTCGGCCACCACCACCATGCTCCAAGGGATGCTAGAAAAGAGGCTTCTTTTCTCTCCTTCTTCTCCTTCTTAGATCCGGCCACCAAAGCTATCTCCGCCATGAGAAGGTTTCGGCCACACAAAGGAGAGGAGAGGAAAGAAAAGGGCCGGCCACACCCAAGGAGAAAAGAGAGGAAAAATAGAATAGAGTCGTTCACATTGAAGCCTCCTCTACCCCTCTTTATAATCCTTGGTCTTGGCAAATAAGGAAAATTTAATAAAAACTTCCTTAATTCTTTTGCCATTGAAAAGGAAAATTTATTTAATTAAAATAATTTTCTCTTTTCAAATTATAATGGCCGGCCACTATTCTCCCCAAAACAAGGAGAGTTTTAATTAAAACAAAAATTAAAACTTCCTAATTTGTTTATAGAAATTTATAAAAAATTTCTCCAATAATTTTAATCCCTTCATGATTGGTTAATAAAAAGAAATTTTATAAATTAAAATCTTTCTTTTAAACATGTGGATAATTTCCAAAAAGAAAAGTTATCTCTAAAAATTAAAATCTCCTTTCAATCTACAAATAAGGAAAGATATTAAATCTTTTCTTAATCTTTGGTAGAAACTAATAAAAGAGAATTTTTAATTTTTAAACTTTCTTTTAAATCATGAATATAATTAAAAGGAAAGTTTTTACCAAAATTAAAATCAACCTTTTAATCTACAAATAAGGAAAGAGATTTTAACTCTTCTCTTAATCTTTTGTAGAATCTTATAAAAGGAAGGATTTAAATTTTTAAACTCTCTTTTAAATTATATTATCCACATAAGAAAAATTTTAAAATTAAAAGTCCTTTTTATTTTAATAGGGCCGACCACATGAATTCACCCATGAACATACCCATGGTCGGCCCTAGCTTGGTCTCCAAGCTAGCTTGGCCGACCCCTATAGGATGGGTAAGAAGGTGGGTATAGGTGGGTATAGTACTCTATAATTAAGAGGCTACGATAGGGACCGAGAGGAGGAATTGGTTTTGGTCTCCGATAAAATTAAGCATCCCGTGCTCACCCGAACACACAACTTAATTTTATCAATAATAATTCATTCCACTAGAGAACTATTATTGAACTACCGCACCAATCCCAAATTACATTTTGGGCTCCTTCTTATCATGAGTGTGTTAGTCTCCCTGTGTTTAAGATAACAAATGTCCACTAATTAAGTAAGTTACTAACAACTCACTTAATTAATATCTAGCTCCAAGAGTAGTACCACTCAACTTCATCGTCATGTCGGACTAAGTCCACCTGCAGTGTTTAACATGACAATCCTTATGAGCTCCTCTTGGGGACATTCTCAACCTAGATCACTAGGACACAGTTTCCTTCTATAATCAACAACACACACTATAAGTGATATCATTTCCCAACTTATCGGGCTTATTGATTTATCGAACTAAATCTCACCCATTGATAAATTAAAGAAATAAATATCAAATATATGTGCTTGTTATTATATTAGGATTAAGAGCACACGCTTCCATAATAACTGAGGTCTTTGTTCCTTTATTAAGTCAGTATAAAAGGAACGACCTCAAATGGTCCTACTCAATACACTTTAAGTGTACTAGTGTAATTATATAGTTAAGATAAACTAATACCTAATTACACTACGATCTTCCAATGGTTTGTTCCTTTCCATCTTGGTCGTGAGCTACTGTTTATAATTTATAAGGTACTGATAACATGATCTTCTATGTGTGACACCACACACCATGTTATCTACAATATAAATTAATTGAACAACTATATTTATCATAAATGTAGTCATTTGACCAATGTGATTCTTATTTCTAGATAAATGTTTATACCAAAAGCTAGGCTTTTAGTATACACTCTAACAATCTCCTACTTATACTAAAAGACTAAGCTGTCATATCTGCTGCCATACATCTGATTCCCATCCCTTCAACATGCCCATCAAAAGCTCTTGCCTTAAGGACCTTAGTGAAAGGATCTATAGGTCATCACCTGATGCAATCTAGGCGGTAACAACTTCTCCTCGTTTATACGATTCCTCGTATTGGGTGGTACTTGCGCTCTATTGTGTTTACTTGCCTTATAGACTTATGGTTTCTTCGAGTTTGCTACTGCACCAACATTATTACAATAAATTGTAATAATTTTTGGACAAACCAGAAATCATATCTAAGTCTATCTTGAAGTTATTGAGTCATTCAGCTTTTATGGCTACCTCAGAGGCTTGCCATATACTAAGCTTCTATGGTGGAGTCAAGAAAAACACCTATGCTTATCACTCTTCCATAGTTATGACTTTACCTCTCTAAAGTAAACACAAAACCCCGAGGTTGACTTATTATTGTCCCTATCTGATTGGAAGTCAAAATCCATACAACCCACAAGGACTAAATTAACTGCCTTGTAAGCTAGCATATAATCTCTAGTGCCTCTAAGGTACTACAATATATGCTTTACTGCAGTCCACTGTCCTTGTCCAGGGTTACTTTGATATCTGCTAACTATGCCCTTGGCAAAATAGATTTCTGATCTCGTGCATAGCATACATTAGGCTTCCAACAGCCGTAGCATAAAGAACTGCCTTTATTTCCTTTGATGTCTACAGAGACATATCTTTAGATAAAGTTACTCCATCCTGAAAAGGTAAGAAACCTTTCTTGGAGTTTTGTATGCTTAAAACGAGCAAAGATTTTTCCGATGTATGAAGCTTGAGATAAGTAAAATATTTTTTTCTTGCGATCCCTTATTACTTTGATCTCAAGAATATATACATTCTCCCAAGTCCTTTATATCGAATTGTTTGGACAGCCATACCCTTACTTCTGACAACATTTTGATATTATTTCCAACTACCAAAAATGTTATCTAAGTATAGTACAAGAAATACCACCACGTTTCCATCACATCTTTTGTATACACAAGACTTATCCGGTTACTAAATCCATAGATCTGGATTACTTTGATAAACCGGATGTTCCAAGACCTTGAAGCTTTGCCTCAGTCCATAGACTGATTGAGCTTGCACACAAGATGCTCTTAGCCCTTTGTAATGAACCCTTCTGGTTGCTTTATATTGATGTTTTCTTCAAGACTTCCATTAAGGAATGATGTCTTGACATCCACTTGTCAAATAGATAAAAGAATCCGGATAGACTTAAGCATGACTACCAGTGAAAAAGTTTCCTTTTTCATCTAGCCTTGCTTTGAAAGTTTCTACCTTCCTGTCTATCCCTCTTTTCCTAATATAGACCTTTTTACACCCAAAGGCTTTTATACCATTTGGTGGTTCTATAAGCTTCCAGATTTTATTAGAATACATATATTCTAATTCTGTTATTCATTACTCTTTGCCAAGATATTGCATCTTTATCTTGGAGTGTTTCGTCATATGTCCGGAGATCAGGTTCATGTCCTCCAGGGATCGAGTCCAAAAACTCTCCCAAAACATGAATCTTTTTAGGTTGCCTAACAACCCTCCCACTACGACAAGGCACTTTCTGCAATTGTGTATCATTTGTGATACGTGTTGCAGTTTCCTTGTGGTATCTCATCTTGTACAGTTGATACTAGATTAGACATGCCTTTTATTATTTCCTTAAGAACAAATTTTCTTATGGGCACATGGTTTATTACATAGTCCTTTTCTAAAAATCGGTCATTGATGCTAACAATGACCTTCTGATTTTTAAGACCATAAACCTACTTTCATTTCACTAGGATAACCCACAAACAAGTGAATTCCTGTCCAACTTATCATTGTCTCTCTTCTGCATATGTGCTGGACTACCCGAATCCGAATATGCTACGAAATAGGCTTACGCCTATTCAGCAATTCTATATGAGTAGAGAGTTCTGACTTTAGAAGGTACTATATTCACTCCCGTTTCCAGAGTATATCCTTAAAATGATTTTGATAATATTCTTAATAACTCATCAATCTACTTATTTCCATAAGAGTCCTATACCTTCCTTTTCCTACACCATTCTGTTGGGGTGTACCAGGTGCAGTTAGTTGGGATTGAATCCCTACTTCTGTTAAATGACTCCTAAATTCTCCCAAGAGGTACTTGCCACTACGATCTTACCGTAGTGTCTTGATACTTTTACTTTGTCGTTTCTCCACATCAGCCTCGTACTCTTTGAACTAATCAAAGCACTTAGACTTACGGCACATCAAGTAAATATATCCGTATCTCAAATAGTTATCTATAAAATAGATGAAATATTTGAAACAACCTCTTGCCTGGATGCTCATAGGATCACACAAATCAGAATGAACCAATTCCAATATATCTTTGACTCCATACCCCTTAGACTTAAAAGCTTCTTGGTTATTTTTCCTTCCAAGTAAGACTCGTAGGTTGGAGAGATTTCCACTACTAATGAACCCAAAAGTTCATCAGCTACCAATGAATCATACTCAAGTTAATATAACCTAGCCTTAGATGCCAAAGATATAATTGGTTCATTTCCGAAGGTTACTTTCTCTTAAAGTTAGAAGATGTGTTACTAATTTCCATTTGTTGCATCGTGAGAGTTATTGGATTTATAAATTGCCAACCAACGTACCAGAATAGATAACTTCCCTCTTTTTCTTAATAACAACTTTGTTATTAAAAGAGGTAGAATATCAAGTTCTTTGAATAGTTTAGAAACTGAAAACTAGTTCTTTCTAAAGTTGGTGCGTAAAGACAATTACTCAAAAATCCATGTTTTATTCTTATCAAAAGATAAACATCTCCCACTGCAACAGCTACCATTTTTACAGTAGTGCCCATGTGGACGGTGTTTTAATTTTCATTTAGTTGCCGGATTTCCTGGAACCCTGCAATGAATTGCGGACATGATTAATGGCATCTGTATCTACACTCCAGGTTCTGGTAGATAACACCACTAAACATGTTTCAACTAATGAATTAAATACACCTATTTTGTTCTTAGTTTTAAGAAGACAGTCTACCTTAATGTCCAAGTCCTATTTCCAATCATTACAATTGGGACTACTAAGCCTTTTCTATAGTATGACTACTAGGGGATTGACAAATATTTAAATCCTAAGAATCAAAAAAATATTTGGTCAAGATCAACTCCTTAAAAATCCCCATGAATTTTGTATGTCACGATAGTGTGGACGTATACAAAATCGAAGAGGAGATTTTATTCATTAATTTTATTATCTCATCAACTTTACTTTATAACGAATAAAATTAATAGTTGATCTGTCTTTGATCAAATATTTGGTCAAAAACTTTTGAATTTTAAAAAAAATATTGATTCCTCAAACAATATTATTTAAATTCACCAACACTTTAAACACCGTGAATTTTGCATGCCACGTTAGTGTGGACGTATACAAATTCAACATTTGTAAAAGGAGGGTTTTAACCCATTAATTTTATTATCTTGTCAACCTAACTTTTTGACAAATAAAATTAATAGTTGGTATCATTTGGTCACACAAATAATAGCAGTGACTCCGATGGGGAGGATACTATTAGATGTGTCTAAGTGTATACCATTACTTGACACTAAGTCCATTAATAAGATTATGCCCCTTCCGTTGGGGAAGATCACACGCTCTTAATTAACTTCCTATAGTCATCCAAAATTGGAAGTCTGTTCTAGTGATCCACAAACAAGCTCATCCGTTATGGAGGAAGGCACTCAGAGCCAACGCGCAAGCTTGTTTGCATCACTTACAAACCAGTAATGGAGACCATGGGATTTACTTAAAAATCTCTCTCCCACTTAGTTATTTATAAATGAGGAATTTTAACTATGCTAGCCTACTAAATATGTAAACTAACATGCACACACAGCACAATATAAAAGCAATAAATAGAAAATCTAATTTTCAACTATTATGGCTTTTATCTCTTGTTGTCCTCCGTGTGTTGTCATCCCAAGCTGTTGCCATATTTGGCCACTGCCACCGGGTCTAGCTGTCGCATCCATCTTGCTCCTAGTTCCGCTGCGCCTCTGGTCCTTAGAAGGTTCCACGCTTTGCAAGATTCGATCCGCGACATAAATAGAATTTTACATTTTGATCCTATATTCCATAAAAGGAATGTACATGTATCTAGATCAAAAATAAAATCCTAATAAAACTAAATACAGCTCCTGCTGTATTTTATAATACAATCATGCACACACAATAAAATGCCCTTGACATGTCCAAGGGTCCAATCACACACATAATAACTATAAGCCATAATAGTTGGATCCTGCATCCACAAAGTTAGCACATCCTACTATTAACCTGCCTAAATTATGTATGACATGTGCATAATTAAACTAATACCAAATACACAGAGGCAAAACCCTAGCTCTGATACCAATTGTTGGTTGCTACTCGGAAAGCCTAGAGGTTCCACTGTACAAAAATTTTGTACAAAGGTCTGAACCTTTTCCTAGCTACCATGTGTTCTTTTAAATTAAATTTTGGATCGCCTGCGGAACTTAACACGTTTGATCCAAAACTTAATCTATTTGTTCTTTTAGGTTTTGACTTGGATCTCCTGCGGAACTTAACATGTTCGACCCAAATCACCTTAAGTTATTAATTCCATTAAATATTAATTTCCATAATTGGTTCCCAGTACTGACGTGGCGAGGCACACGACCTTCTTGGATATGGGAGCAACCACCACCGACTAGACAAAACCTTTTATAGAAAGCTAATATTTAATTTCCTAAAATAACTTTAGGTCAACCGAAAAGAACAATCAAATCACAAGGAAAAAAACAAAGAAACACTATATCGAAAACAAATTCGAAACACTAGAATCGTATGCCTCTTGTATTTAGTATTGTTTCCAAAAATAACTAGTATGATGCGGAAAGAAAAATTACTAGTTATATCTTTTAGAAAGACCTCTTGATCTTCTACCGTATTCCTCTTCTAACCTCGGACGTTGTGTGGGCAACGATCTTCCGAGATGAGAACCACCAAGCACCTTCTTCTTCCTTACAAGTTTCGGCCATCAAAACTTCTCCTAGGATGAAGAGGTTCGGCCACCACCACCATGCTCCAAGGGATGCTAGAAAAGAGGCTTCTTTTCTCTCCTTCTTCTCCTTCTTAGATCCGGCCACCAAAGCTATCTCCGCCATGAGAAGGTTTCGGCCACACAAAGGAGAGGAGAGGAAAGAAAAGGGCCGGCCACACCCAAGGAGAAAAGAGAGGAAAAATAGAATAGAGTCGTTCACATTGAAGCCTCCTCTACCCCCTCTTTTATAATCCTTGGTCTTGGCAAATAAGGAAAATTTAATAAAAACTTCCTTAATTCTTTTGCCATTGAAAAGGAAAATTTATTTAATTAAAATAATTTTCTCTTTTCAAATTATAATGGCCGGCCACTATTCTCCCCAAAACAAGGAGAGTTTTAATTAAAACAAAAATTAAAACTTCCTAATTTGTTTCTAGAAATTTATAAAAAATTTCTCCAATAATTTTAATCCCTTCATGATTGGTTAATAAAAAGAAATTTTATAAATTAAAATCTTTCTTTTAAACATGTGGATAATTTCCAAAAAGAAAAGTTATCTCTAAAAATTAAAATCTCCTTTCAATCTACAAATAAGGAAAGATATTAAATCTTTTCTTAATCTTTTGTAGAAACTAATAAAAGAGAATTTTAATTTTTAAACTTTCTTTTAAATCATGAATATAATTAAAAGGAAAGTTTTTACCAAAATTAAAATCAACCTTTTAATCTACAAATAAGGAAAGAGATTTTAACTCTTCTCTTAATCTTTTGTAGAATCTTATAAAAGGAAGGATTTAAATTTTTAAACTCTCTTTTAAATTATATTATCCACATAAGAAAAATTTTAAAATTTAAAATTTCTTTTTATTTAATAGGGCCGGCCACATGAATTCACCCATGAACATACCCATGGCCGGCCCTAGCTTGGTCTCCAAGCTAGCTTGGCCGGCCCCTATAGGATGGGTAAGAAGGTGGGTATATGTGGGTATAGTACTCTATAATTAAGAGGCTACGATAGGGACCGAGAGGAGGAATTGGTTTTGGTCTCCCGATAAAATTAAGCATCCCGTGCTCGCCCCGAACACACAACTTAATTTTATCAATAATAATTCATTCCACTAGAGAACTATTATTGAACTACCGCACCAATCCCAAATTACATTTTGGGCTCCTTCTTATCATGAGTGTGTTAGTCTCCCTGTGTTTAAGATAACAAATGTCCACTAATTAAGTAAGTTACTAACAACTCACTTAATTAATATCTAGCTCCAAGAGTAGTACCACTCAACTTCATCGTCATGTCGGACTAAGTCCACCTGCAGGGTTTAACATGACAATCCTTATGAGCTCCTCTTGGGGACATTCTCAACCTAGATCACTAGGACACAGTTTCCTTCTATAATCAACAACACACACTATAAGTGATATCATTTCCCAACTTATCAGGTTTATTGATTTATCGAACTAAATCTCACCCATTGATAAATTAAAGAAATAAATATCAAATATATGTGCTTGTTATTATATTAGGATTAAGAGCACACGCTTCCATAATAACTGAGGTCTTTGTTCCTTTATTAAGTCAGTATAAAAGGAACGACCTCAAATGGTCCTACTCAATACACTTTAAGTGTACTAGTGTAATTATATAGTTAAGATAAACTAATACCTAATTACACTACGACCTTCCAATGGTTTGTTCCTTTCCATCTTGGTCGTGAGCTACTGTTTATAATTTATAAGGTACTGATAACATGATTTTCTGTGTGTGACACCACACACCATGTTATCTACAATATAAATTAATTGAACAACTACATTTATCATTGATCCGGCAGTAAGAATGGGGGACCCACTTTCTGAAGGGTCTTAGCTTGAGAACCGATGAAGGGCTGACTAAGCGGTCAATGGCCGAGCCGATCAGCCGGGTTGGTCCGAGCGGAGTTAGAGATAACCCATCCATGGGGTTGGGTGTCCGACGCCAAGGCAGGAGGATCGAAGGGCCGACCGGGAGACCGAACGACAGGGGCCAAAGAGCCGAGCGGGCAACCCGCCCGGACAAAATAAGGGCGAGGGGACAAAAAGGTGGCCGAGCGGCCTATGCGCTCGGCTCGGGATATGGGATATCGGTAGAAGCATGTCTGATGATTAGGCCGTACACAAGATCGCACGATGGAGGATCTTGCCGTCACATCATGGAGAGGTTGATACAGTAGCAGTATGGCCTCAAGGACGCCTTTTCTGACGGATCCATATCTAGGCATGGCCCTTCTGACAGACCCATGTCTGGGCATGGTCAAATGCAGGTGATTGCTTTGATTGGCGCGCCCAGGCTTCTTCGAGGGGTCTATATAAGGCCTCAATTTCTTCACCGGAGGTAGGCACGTCTTCATCTTGAGGCTACCTTCTTGTCATTCCTCGCCTGACTTGAGCGTCGGAGGACCGTCGCCGGGACACCCCTCGGCTCGGTTTTGTTGCAGGTTCCGGAGCACTCGAGGATCCAGCGAGAGCGCCACGTGCCCATCGACTCTTGGTTCGGACAGATCAAATTGGCGCCGTCGTGGGAGCGCTCATGCATCCGATCGGAGACAATGGGCGGGCTGGGCGACAACACACGGTGGCGCTTTCAACAGAAGAACGCACTGGTCGAGATAAGGGCCGCAAAACTCATGGAGCAAAACAAAAAGCATCCGCCGAGCGGAGGAGCAAGCAACATCTGCGTCTCATGGCCGAGGCGGAGCGCCTCCAACCACCGTCGCATTCCATCGGGCCTTGTTGCACCCTGAAGCCATACCAGCCCGAAGAGATAGAGGATCTTCCTCGGATGAAATGCCAAGGCGGGATGACAGGAAGGAAAGCTCCCCGAGCGGACTCCTCCCGGCGGATCAATCGCCAATTTTCGGAGGTTATCCTACGAGACCCTCTGTCCAAGCACTACATGCCTCCGACGATCGGCGAATACAATGGAACAACGGACCCGGATGATCATCCGGGTAAGTTCGATAATGACCACGCTCCATCGATACAGATGGAGTAAAGTGTAAGTTTTCCTTACCACCCTCTCGGGATCGGCTCAGCGGTGGTTTGAAGGTTGCCGGACGGATCCATCACGAGCTTCAAGGAATTCGAGCGGCCTTCCTCCACCACTTCGCGAGTAGCAGGCGCTATCGACAAGTGTCACCTTATTCGCCATCAAGCAAGAGCCGAAAGAATCGCTTCGAGGCTATATCGATTCAACCAAGTGGCGATGGATATCCCAACGCCACATCGGAGGCGATGATGAATGCCTTCACGCAAGGCCTTGTGGATGGGGACTTCTTCCGGTCGCTCATCCGAAAGCCGCCCGAGATTATGATCACATGCTACATCGGCCACGAATATATAAATGTGGAAGAAGCGCAAGCCGCTTCGGAAAAACTCGGTAGCGCACTGTTCATCTTGCGGAAGCAAGACACCGATCAGACCACCCGGAGGACCGAGGGCAAGCAATTCGATCCTCACGTCGGATCGCACGTGCAAGAAGTGGCTGCCGCTCAAGCCAAAGAAGAGGTGGACCACTATGTTATGCAAATTCCACCAAAGCGGATCGCACAACACGAGGATTGCGAAGCCTTCCTTTGTGTCCATCCTATTCGGGAAAGCGACGGCGGTGCGCCTCCCATCGACGGAGGCGTGGGACTCATGAAGGCCGGACCCGGCCGAGGGCGACACCAGACACCCGATCGACACCGATCCCCGGGGAGAATCGCGGGCGTCTGAGAATGGTCACGACCGTCCGCTCGGGAGGAGGAAAATAGGAGCAATACTTCCGGGGCGAGATCAGCGTTATTGCTGGTGGGCCGGCCGGAGGAGATTCCAACCGAGCCGAAGGTGGGCGTCAGTCATTGCGCAGATCCACGTGGTGGTGCCAAGAGCGGGCAAGTGGGCGAAATCACTTTTGGACCGGGGACTTAGAAGGAGTTAAAGTACCCCGACGGCCTGCTCATTAAAGCGGTAATAGCAAATTACACCATTCACGCATATTTGTTGACACAGGGAGCTCGGTCAACATCATATTCAAGAAGGCGTTCGATCAGTGCAAATTGATCGAGCTGCTGGCCATGACAACCCGCTCTACGGGTTTACGGTAACGAGTTGGTAGGTCGGACAAATCCGGTAGCCACCTCGTTGGGAGAAGAGCGCTCGGGAGGACCGAGATGATTAACCGTGGTGGTCGACTCTCCCTCATCCTACAACGTCATTTTGGGACGACCGGCGCTCGCCGGGCGGTTGTCTCAACCTACTGCCAAAAAATCAAGTTCCTGGTAGACGACCGGGTGGGCGAAGTCAAGGGCGATCAGTTGGCCGCTCGGCGATGCTACATCGAGATGGTCAAATCCGAGGCGAGGAGCGCTCAGAAGACTCCGCGACTAGAGGTAAACACGATCACTAAAAAAGCCCCTACCTTGATGTACGAAGAAAAGGAGGAGGTCCAGATCCACCCCAACCGAGCGGAGGCAACAACCTTCATTGTCGCTGACCTGGAGGAGGAGAAGAAGGCAGAGCTGGTCATCTGCCTTAAATAAAATCATGATGTGTTCGCTTGGTCGACACACAAGCTTCCCAGCATCTCCCCGAACGTGGCTCAACACAAACTTCATGTATGACTGGATGCTCGGTCGATGAAGCAGAGAAAAAAGGACTTCAGCGCGGAACAAAATGTGATCATTCGGGCGAAGATAGAGAAGCTGTTGGAGGCCGGCCATATTAGGGAAGTTTAAATTCCCGAACTGGCTAGCCAATGTTGTGTTAGTCTCCAAGCCCGGGCAATAAATGGTCGGTCTGCATCGACTTCCGCGATCTGAACAAGGTCTACCCAAAAGACTTCTATTCACTGCCCAAGATAAACCAAATGGTGGACTCGACTGTGGGCTACGAGCTAATCTGCATGCTCGATGCATATCAAGGGTACCACCATGTGCCGCTCGCCCGAGAAGACTAGGAGAAGGTCAACTTCATTATGGCCGACGGAACATACTGCTACAATGTCATGTCATTCAGAATCAAGAATGTCGGAGCCACCTACCAGAGGCTGTTGAACAAGGTGTTCTGACGGTCGATCGACCGTAATATGGAGGTATACGTCGATGACATATTAATTAAATCCCTCCGAGCTGCTGACCTATGCGCAGATATGGAAGAAACCTGTCCGACACTGAGCAAATATGGAGTCAAACTAAACCCCAAAAGTGCATGTTCGAGCCAAAGGAGGCGTTTCTCGGGGTATATAGTGACCGAGCGGGGAATTAAGCAAATCCCAAGATTAAAGACTGCAAGACATGCCGCCCCAAGAAATACAAGAGAAGTGCAAAGGTTGACCGGTCGGATAACCGCTCTATCGAGATTCATCTCCAGAACCGCCGACCAGAGATCGCAAGGCTACTAAATTCCATGGGATGAAGAATGTGACCGAGCATTTGAAGAGTTGAAGACATATCTTAATTCTCTACCAGTGTTAGCCAAGCCGGTCGGGGGTGAGTCACTTTATATGTATCTGTTGCTGTAGGCTCAGCACTTGTGAGGGCGAACGGCGAAGAACAGCCGGTGTACTTTCTAAGCCACATTTTAAAAGATGCTGAATCTCGTTACACTGGGCTCGAGAAGTTGGCCTTTGCCTTAGTTCTAGCCGCTCGGCGCCTGCGACCGTATTTCTTGGCCCATACCATTATTGTCCAGACGAACAGTCCACTTGGAAGAGTGCTGTTGAATCCAGAAGCGTCCAGACGGCTTATCAAGTGGACGACAGAATTAAGTGAATTTGACATCCAATATCAGCCCCGCTCGGCGATTAAAGCCCAATCCTTGGCTGATTTTGTGACCGAAGTGCAAAGGCCAGAGCCGGAAGCTATGTGGAGAATATATGTGGATGGATCCTCTACTCGGCTTGGAAGTGGGATCGGAATATTACTACTCTCACCTCAGGAAGAAAAGATGCACCTATCCGTCCGGCTAGATTACAAAGCTACTAACAACGAAGCAGAGTATGAGGCCCTCATAGCCGGATTGCAGCACGGCATGTGGGAGCAACTCGGGTGACACTCTATTCGATTCACAGTTGGCGCTCAGCAACTTTCCGGCACCTTTGAAATCAAGCGTGTTCGGCTCAAACTCTGTGAGGCCTTTGAAAACTCAAAGCTACTTTCCAAGAGGTGCTTATTCAAGATCCCGAACGGAGAACCGTAGATGAGTTAGCCAAACTAGCGAGCTCAATAACGCGGTCGCGTTCAAAGAACCAATTGAAAACGCTCGGTGGCGCATGTCGACGGATGCAAGGCCTCACATTTCCAAGTGATGGAGGACACCTATTATAGAATTCCTCCGTTCGGCACCACACCATCCGATGAATATGCAGCGCTCCTCGGAAGAAGAGCCGGTCGGTTCACACTCATCGGAGATCGACTTACAAGAAAGCTTTCTCGCGCCTTTTGCTGAAATGTGTAAGCTGACTCAGCTTACATCCTCCGGAAGTACATCAAGGATCATGCGGGGGTCATCCGGGAGGGCATTGGCCAAGAAGATCCTCTTGGCCGGATACTTTTGGCCAACTTTACAAACAGATGCTCGGACGGTATCTACATGCCTTTCATGCCGAAGTATCACAACTTCTCCCACCGGCAGAGGAGATGAAGGCATCAACCATCTCATGTCCGTTCGATCAATGGGAATGGATATTGTGGGTCCATTTCCGATGGCGGCCGGGCAGAGGAAATTTTACTAGTGGCGGTAGACTATTTCTCCAAGTGGGTGGAGGCCGAGCCGCAAAATCACTGAACAAATGGTTAAAAATTCATCCGGCAACACATCATTTGTCGGTTCGGCATCCCTCGCCGACTAGTGTCCAACAACGGGAGGCCACAGGGAAGATGTTAGAGGGTTGGTGCAAAAGCTACGGCATTGAGCAACATTTCACGTCCGTGGCCTATCCTCAGAGCAACGGTCAAGCTGAAGTCGCCAACCGGGAAATTCTTCATATTCTGCGCGTTCGGCTCGACCATTTGGGAGGGAGTTGGCCGGATGAAGTGCCGAGCGTCTTGTGGGTCATCCGAACGACGCCAAAAGAAGGGACGGGAGTCACACCGTTCCATTTGGTATATGGCGGTGAGGCTGTCATACCGGTCGAAGTCGGCGTTGAGTCAGCCAGGATCCAGAGCTATGATGATGACAACGCCGAACGAAGAAACATGGAGCTGGACTTGGTAGAAGAGGAGAGGGCAAAGGCGTCCGTTCGGCTGATGGCATACCGTCAGCGGATGAAGCAAAACTACAACCGGCGCGTAATTCCCAGATCGTTCCAAGTCGGCGATCTTGTCTGGAAGAAAGTCAAGCCGGTCGGCGACGTCGGCAAGCTTGAAGCTCCATGGGCAGGCCCTTTCAAAATCATCGAAAAGCTCCGCTCGGGCGCGTATTATCTGGAGGATGAGGACGGACGGCAGCTAGATAGGCCGTGGAGCGCGAACCACCTCCAGCCTTACCGGGCGGGGTGAAAGGTGTATCACTGTAAATCACCCTGTGTATTTCATTTTTCGACTAAATACTTGAAATGCAGAGATGAAAAGTCAAAAGAGCGAATATAAGGCATTATCATCGTACACCGAAGGCCCCCGAGCCGATCGGCCGGGAGGTTTGTATCCGAGCCGGGAGCTCGAGACCGAAGACCCCAGGCCGTTCGGCCGGGCTGCGTATAGAATATAAGCAGCATTCGAAATCGAAGACCCCGAGCAGTTCGGCCGGGCTGTATACCAGTGTGGCAGGAAGGAAACCAAAGCCCTGCGCTGCTCAGGATGATAGAGGGAGGTTATTGCCTGGAGCGAAGGCCTGAGCCGGTCGGCTAGGTATATGGTTTTCCGAGCCAAGTGCTCGACAACGAAGGCCCCGAACCGCTCGGCCGGAGGTATACGGATCAAATTGGCGCCAAACGCTCTAACAACGGAAGCCCCGTACCATTCGGACGGATATAAATTATCCGAGCCAAAAGGCTCGGAGCAGACCCTGAGCCGTTCGGCCAGGAGTACGTTCTTGGGTAAAAGGGGCATAGGGATTATCCGAGCCAAGCACTCGAATAGGGAAAGCCTCCCTGCCGATCAGGTTCGCAAGCGAATGACCCGTGCTGTTCGGCCGGGCATAAATATTGTTCAAGCGCGAGATATGAAGGCCAAGGTCGCTTGACCTGGTAAGGAGTCAACCTCGAAGGCCGTCTAGCCCAGACGTTAAACCGTAGAGACGAGCCGGCGTCTATAAACCCTCCGAGCGGAAGACCGACGAGCACCGTCGTTAAAGATCGAGAGCCGCGCCGATCGGCTATAAACATCCGCGCCGACGAGCACCGTCGTTAAAGATCGAGAGACGTGCCGGCGTCTATAAACCCTCCGAGCGGCAGACCGACGAGCACCGTCGTTAAAAATCGAGAGCCGCGCCGATCGGCTATAAACATCCGCGCCGACGAGCACCGTCGTTAAAAATCGAGAGACGAGCCGGCGTCTATAAACCCTCCGAGCGGAAGACCGACGAGCACCGTCGTTAAAAATCGAGAGACGAGCCGGCGTCTATAAACCCTCCGATCGGAAGACCGACGAGCACCGTCGTTAAAGATCAAGAGCCGCGCCGATCGGCTATAAACATCCGAGCGGAAAAATGAATATCAAAGTAAGACCGTGGAAACTACAAATATTAAAAAATTCAGGCCCGATTGGGAGTTGGCCCTTCGATACTCGGCTTTGTGGACTTCACGCAGGCAAGATACGTGCAAAGTGAGTAGGCTACCTAGCTCGGACCCTATGCAATGTGCCAAGCCGATCGGATGCGTGAAGGAGAACCCTTAAGAGCAGGACTAACTCTAAGTATCAACGTTAAGCAAACAGCAGAATATTATGGACAATGAGTAGGAAAACAAACAAAGGAGCAGCGTTTCTTTAGAAGAAGAATTATGCCGAACGGCACGCACAAAAATTTTACATCCGCCGAGCGGATGAAATACAGAAGGTACTCGAAATAACCCGCCTCACTCAGGGTCTTCAAAGCTGAAGAAGGCGTCAGGAATATCATCAATCATGGCCGCCAGGTCGGAAGCGGGAATATGCATTCCCTCGGGAAGGTGGCCCCCTTTCTTCAAGTATGTCACGGTGACCTTGACCGCTTCGGCGAAAGTGGAAGAGACGTTGCCACCGAATTTTAGGCCGAACCTCTCCGAGTGGAGGTATTCCTGGCGCGCGGCTGCTAGGCGGCTCGGCTCACCCTCTTTATATTTTCTGAATGCCGCGCGGGAAGCGGTTAAGGTGTCTTGAACAGCCTTCAAGTCCACCTCGGCCTTTGTGCGCTCCGCCGAACGGATCTCTCGCTCGGCATTCAGCTCGGCCTCTAGCTTCTTAGACTGCTGATCTAGGGCCCGGACTTCGACTTTCATTTTATCCAGATCAGCAATCGCTCGCCTCTTCCGGCCACTGGCGCGCTTCATGTCCCCGTCCCGCTTCTTCACCAAGTCTTCGAGTCGGGCCACCTCCGCAGCCAGATCGGCAACCTTCTTCTGTTCGGCCTCGAGGGTTTGTTTCTCTCGCTCGGCCGACGGACCCCCCGACAATTAAAGTTTTTCCAGGAGACCCTCCAGCTCGGCTAGCCGACGGCTAGTGGCGATTTGCTCAGCCCAGCGCTGTAAAGGAAATAATGAAATCAGGAATCAAATAGTGGCATGGAACAGGAAGAAAAATGAATACCTGAGTGGCCTGCTGCATGTTGTTGTCGCCGAGCTGCTTGGGCGTCATGAGGGCCGCTTGAATCTGCGCGTCCTCAAAAAGCTTGGCAAGCGGACCCGTCAAGGTTATTTCGTGAACGGGGCTTGAGGGCCGATCGGCGGACAGTAAATATTCCTCCGATGGGAATCGGAGGGTGGTCTTGATGGTTGGGTGGCCGGCCGGCGCTTCTTCAGCCTGGCCAGAGGACTCCCCTATGGTGGAAGTTTCGCCCAACCGATGTAAGCGGCGACGAGTCCGGGGAGGAGAGTCGGTGGGCTGCGCAGGAGGCGATGTCACAGGAGTCCCGATCTGCGACGGCGTGCGATCGGGCGAAGTTACGCCGATCGGCTCATGTGGTTCCCCCTCTTGGGGTGGCGGAGGACCGGAGTCTCTTCGACGTTTTCGCCGAAGTTCTAGCGGTGGATCCCCGGACGGGGGAATTCCCAGCTCGGCGGGAGCCGAGGAAACAGGATCCGCCTCAACCTCCGTTGAAGCGGATGGGGCAGCATCTGTTTCAGGGGCGGACTGCGCCCCCCCCTCTCCCGCATCTGCCGGGCGGCTGGGGATGAGACCCCGCTCGGCGAGCTCCTTTTTGGTGGCCGCCTCGATCTCCACGGCCTTCAGTTTCAGATGAGCGGTAGCTTTGGGCGCCACATGACTTCAGCTGCAATAGAAGAAATTAAAATCAGTTAGATAAAAAAGGTGAAGGGAGTAAAGAGTCTCTTACCCATACGGTAGGGAAGATTGGCCCGAACGGGAGATAACCCAAAAATATATAACACCCCCTTGAGCAGCAACTGGTCGATCTTGTATCGCTGACCAGACAACCAATTCGCTGCATGAAGATAGGTTGGATTGCTTCTGAACTTGCGGAGCTCCGGCTGAGTCGGCACAGCGGTCTGCCATTTGGTTCGAAATGCCGGCCGCTCGGGAAGTCGGATGTAGAAGAAAAATTCCTTCCAGTGCTTGTTGGAGGTCGACATATTATCAAAAAATTTAAAGCCTATTCTACTCTGGAAAATGAAAGTGCCCAACTCGGATTGTTTGGGGTAGAAGAAGAAGTGGAATATTTTGGAGTCAAGTGGGATACTATGCAGCTTAAAGAGGACAACCACCCCGCTCAGCAACCTAAAGGAGTTCGGCACAAGCTGGCCGAGCGGGATGCGGAAATAATTACAAACCTCCAAAATGAATGGATGGGTAGGAAATCTAAGGCCGCCCTGGAATTGGTCTAGAAAAAAGCAAATGGTGCCGATCGGCGGGTTATGGGGCCGATCGGACGGGCTGGCTATAATTATTTCGTGGTCATCAGGGATCCCATACGTCCGAACAAGACGCCGAGCGCCCTCTTCATCAAACCGACTCTCCATGGTCATATACCAAGGGCCATAAACACCAACAGCGGGCTCAGAGGAGCTTGCCATCTCGGAGGAGCAATAAGAGGGCAAGAAAACAGAGGAACGGGAGCGAAAGAGGCGAAATGAGCAGGGAAAACCTAGTAAGTGAAGGAAGAAGACTCATTGAGAAGGAAATGGGCGGAAAAGATCAGCCGGAAACTGGGACTGGATCGTCGGAGGCTACAGCGGCAGGGGAGGCAGACGGAGGAAGCACGAGCAAGCACACGACGAAGGGAGAAGACGGAAGCTTTATATTGCCAAGGTTGGTTGGCCTCCGCCGTCAGATGCAGGTCACGAAAGACGAGGCCTTCATCCGACCGTCTATTTCGAAGCAATCGCGTCCCATCGTACTAAGCATCGCCTCCACGTGAGAAGAGCCACGTGTCGCCTTGCCACTAGGCGCAATTAATGCGCGTCATACCGCGCATGCTGCGACTTAATGGGAAGGATTTGCGCGATTTTCGAGAAGATTTAAGCAAGCAAACGTCCACGTTGAACAACAAGGCATCCGAAACGAAGAAAGGTGAAGCCGGCATAAGGGCGAGCGGCTAAAGGAAGATTATGGGCGGCTACGCCGCTCGGACACATATAGTCGATCGGTCGGACTCACGCCTTCGACTAGACTTGAAGGAAGGCAAGTGATCGGCGAAGAATGGGGACCCACTTTCGAAGGGTCTTAGCTTGAGAAGCCGATGAAGGGGCGACTAAGCGGTCGATGGCCGAGCCGATCGGTAGGGTTGGTCAGCGGAGTTAGAGATAACCCATCCATGGGGTTGGGTGTCCGACGCCAAGGCGGGAGGATCGAAGGCCGGAACGACAGGGGCCAAAGAGCCGAGCGGGCAACCCGCCCGGACAAAATAAGGGCGAGGGGACAAAAAGGTGGCCGAGCGGCCTATGCGCTCGGCTCGGGATATGGGATATCGGTAGAAGCATGTCTGATGATTAGGCCGTACACAAGATCGCACGATGGAGGATCTTGCCGTCACATCATGGAGAGGTTGATACAGTAGCAGTATGGCCTCAGGGACACCTTTTCTGACGGATCCATGTCTAGGCATGGCCCTTCTGACAGACCCATGTCTGGGCATGGTCAAATGCAGGTGATTGCTTTGATTGGCGCGCCCAGGCTTCTTCGAGGGGTCTATATAAGGCCTCAATTTCTTCACCGGAGGTAGGCACGTCTTCATCTTGAGGCTACCTTCTTGTCATTCCTCGCCTGACTTGAGCGTCGGAGGACCGTCGCCGGGACACCCCTCCCGGCTCGGTTTTGTTGCAGGTTCGCCGGAGCACTCGAGGATCCAGCAGAGAGCGCCACGTGCCCAGCGTCCGCTGACTCTTGGTTTGGACAGGATCAATCATAAATGTAGTCATTTGACCAATGTGATTCTTATTTCTAGATAAATGTTTATACCAAAAGCTAGACTTTTAGTATACACTCTAACAGCTCTTGTCTCGATCAGAGCGTCGAGTTCCTCCGTGGAGAGCATCACCGAGTGCTGTCGTCCAGCTTCGTCCATTGCTTCCGATCGGATGCAGGAGCGTTCCCACAGACGGTGCCAAATTGATCCTGCCCGAAAGCTGAATCAACGGACGCTGGGCACGTGGCGCTCTCCGAGTCGCTGACGTGGGTCTCAGACCGGTCGTACGGTCCTCCGACGAACCTGCGAGGAAGTCGGGTCGGGAAGGGGTTCCCGGCGATGACCCTCCGACGCTCAAGTCAGGCAAAGCTCAACAAGAAAGTGGCTCCAAGAATCGTAGAATGCATACCTCTGGCGAAGGATGAGGGCCTTTATATAGGGCTCTGGAGAAGCGGGTGCACACATACCGGGGTGTACACGTGTCCTCAACTCATACCCCAGTAAGGGCCTGTCAGTGAGCTTACCTGACCCCATACTGCCACAGTCTAAGCACGTCTTCGATGGGACAGCGGAACCCCCTGTCGTAAGATTTGGAGTATGGCCTAAACGTAGAACATGCCGCTGTCAGAAAAAGATGCCCCTTGTCTTTTTCCCCTTGCTCCCGGCCGGGCGTCCGGCCGGCCAACCTCTGCCTTACGTCCGGCCGGACACCTATAGTGGTCTACTTGGGAGATTCTCGGTAATGTGCTTTGTGGGGACTGTTAGCAGTATGCTACCTCATGTCTTCGGCCGAGCGTGCCCTTCGCTCGGCCCTACGATCCTGTACCATGAGCGCCGGGGCCCAGCTTCCTGCTGGGGCACCTTTTGCCATCAGTTAGACATCGGTCGGCCGGCCGGGCGTTCGACCCACCCATCTCCGGTCGGCCACCTGGCCCTTTGACTCCCACGTGGCGTTGACTCCCCAGAACGGGGGTCCCCTGTTCTTACCGCCGGATCAATCGTCAAGACCAGACTCGAACTTCCAACTGATGACGTTGGCAAACTGATACCTTGCGAGAATTGGGATGCAACCTTAATCAAGAAGGTAGAAGCAAATGCCAAAGCGACCTGCACCCTCCAGTGTGGCCTGACAAAGGAGGAACTCAACAATGTAGGACCTTTCTCAAGTGCAAAGGAGTTGTGGCAAAGGCTGATCGAACTACACGAGGGTACATCAGACACAAGGTAAGCAAGATAGACCTTATTTTAAATAAACTATATAACATTAAATTACAGGAAAATGAAATGGCAAGCCAACTGCATGCCCGCATACAAGACCTATTGGACGGACTCCACGCAATCGACCAAAGGGTGGAGAACAGGGACATTATAAGGTATGCACTCAACGCCTTTCCTAGGAATACCTTGTGGGCATCTATGGTAGATGCTTACAAGGTATTCAAGGATCTCTCGTCAATAAAGTTAGATGAACTTTTTTCTGAATTTGAATTGCATGAGCAGACTAATGCACGCCCAGTCGAGAAGGGTATAGTTTTGGTTGCAGGTACAAGCAGAAGACGCAGAACTGAATCAGAATCAGAAGAAGAACCAGATTCGGACGACGACGACGACGAGTTCATGACTAAACTCGTCAACCTGGTGAGGAAACTCTACAGAAAGAAGAGGGGCTTCAACAAGAAGGATGTCAAAAAGGTAATCCAGTCCAAGGAGACCCAACCAAAGGTGAAATTCGAAGTGACGTGCTACGGATGCAACCAAAAGGGGTACATCAAGGCCAACTGCCCGAACCAGAAAGATGTAAAAAAACCAAGAAGGAAGAAGGCCTTGAAAGCGACTTGGGATGAGTCTTCTTCAGAGGAGTCCGACGACGAGAAACTTAAGCAGACAAGTTTTATGGCAATGACGGCCCGGGACCAACTCAACGAATCCGGGAGCGAGGACGAATTAGAAGCTGAGTCCGAGAGAAGCCACGGATCCGTATCTGTTTCCGAAGGACCAAACTCCTCTATAAGTAAATTTCATTTGTATAATTTAATAAATTACTTAATGCGTAAACTAGCTAAGTCTAATGTTCGGATCAAGTTGCTTCTAAAGGAAGTAACGCCCCTTAAAGAAGTGACTAATACTGAATCCTTAGCTGATACTGTTCAGACTGGAACCTCAACTCAAGTCCAAAAACTTGAGGAAGAGAATTCCAACCTAAAATTTCAAGTCAAGGATTTGAAGACTACATTGGAATGATTTACACTGGGTTCCAAGAATCTAGACTTGATTCTTGGAAATTAGAAAGCCGTATACAATCGATCCGGACTAGGATTTAGAACTAAAAGAAAATATCGGTCTTATTTATCGCTTGTTAATAGACCAAATAGAAAGATAGTCCAAGCATGGGTACCTAAGTCCAACTTGATCAATCAAGTTAGACTTGGTCAATATTTGATCCCCAAGGATCAAGTGCATTATCTTGATAGACCATATCGAGACTATGACCCAGGGGAGTCAATAGAAAAACTATCTTAATAAATAGATGAAATTGCTTGATGCTTGCTTATTTTTTTTCTTGTAATATGCATGTTTAGACTAAGATAGATTAAGGACTTAGACGTAATTTACACTTGTTTAGTTAAATCTAGGGGTTTCAAAAGGAAAATTAAATATATATTTTCTTTGAAAGGCTCTGTCTAGAAGTGGTGGATGATCCCATACCCAAGAAGGCCTAGTGCCTCGCCACAGCCTGGGAGCCAATCTTCGAAATGTATATTTAATTAACCAATTAGAAAACCTATGTTTAACTCAAATGTAAATTAATTCTTAGAAATACTCTAAATTAAGATAATCATCTCACAAAACTACTTAAGATTCCCCGTTTGATAACGTAGAATCGGGTGAGATGGATCTAGGTTGAACTTAGTCAATTTTAACTAAATAAACTTAATTAACTTAATTAATAATTTAACTAAATATACTTAACTAATAATTTCACTTTAAATAAACTTAAATGAATTAATCAACTAAATTAATGTAATAATTTTTAATTAATCAATTTAATAACCTAATTAACTTTATAATTAACTAAAATCTAATTAATTAACTTAACTAATCGACTTGACCAATTAACTTAATAAACCATCTCATAAGCACCCATAGGAATACCATGATTGATCATCTAGACTGGGTGAGATGGAACATTAAGTAAATTTCAGTCTAACTATCTTCTAAATCTATCAAATTGACTCAAATCAAATACTTTATGTAGGAACATAAAGAATTGGATCAATGGATGCTAGATAGTGGATGCTCCAGGCACATGACTGGAGACAGACTGAAATTCACTAAACTGAAACTTAAAAAATGTGGAACCGCCACATCAGCAGCCCCCTAGAGCCGGTCCCACGGATATGGAGGGAGGTAAATGCAGGTACACGGTTAAAGGCACATAGCAGAGACGTTAACCCCAGGCCATGACACCTCGAGGATCGAACCCTGGACCTCTCGACTACAAGACCATGCACCCCCAACTGTGCTACGCCCTGGGGACTCACTAAACTGAAACTCAAGAACCTAGGGTCGGTTGCATTCGGCAACGACGGAATCCTTAAGGTAATCGAGATAGATAATATCCAATTAAATTCTGATTTTTATATTCAAAAAATGTTATTAGTTGAACAATTTAGTTTCAATTTACTTAGTATTAGCCAGCTATGTGACTCAAGATACTTAGTCACTTTTTCAAAAACTGAATGCATAATTAAGAATATGAATAATCCTGAAATCACACTTAAGAGATTTAGGAAAAAGAACATTTATACATAGACCTACCTACCTCTTCACAAGAGTGTCTATTGACACAACGAGAGCAAACTGAGTTGTGGCACAGGAGACTGGGTCACACTCATACTAGACTCGTTTAAAAAATAAGTCAAAATGATTTAGTTAGAGGTCTGCCTAAATTAAAATTTATTGAAAATTCAACTTGTGATGCTTGTCAACAAGGTAAACAAACCAAGTCAAACCATAAGTTAATCAACCTAAACAGAATAACTTCTATACTTGAGCCCCTTCACCTAGACTCTTATTTGATTCACACAGAGCCAAGTCACTAAGCAAAAACCAATATTACTTAGTAATAATCGATGACTACTCAAGATTTACTTGGGTAAAATTCATAAAAACTAAAGATGAAACCTTTGAAGTTTTTAAAATCTTTTGCAAATTAATAGAAAATGAAAAAGACACCCTAATAAAAAGAATTAGAAGTGACCATGGGGGAGAATTTGAAAATCATAAATTTATTGAATTTTGTGAAATTAATGGCTATAAACACGAATACTCATGCCCTAGGACCCCCCAACAAAATGGTCTAGTAGAACGGAAAAACAGAACCCTACAAGAAGCTGCTAGGACCATGTTGAATGAATACAAACTATCTAACCAATTCTGGGCTGAAGCAATTAATACAGTCTGTTATATACAAAATAGAATTTTACTTAATAAATATCAAAATAAAACACCTTATGAAATATATTATAATAAAATTCCTAACTTAAACTATTTAAAAGTATTTGGCTGTAAAGTATTTATTTTAAACACCAAAGACTATTTAGGAAAATTTACATCAAAAACAACCCCAGGAATATTTTTAGGATACTCAACAATTAGTAGGGCATATAGTGTTTACAACAAAAATACCCTAAAAGTTGAAGAAACTACAAATGTAATCTTTGATGAAGAAAATTACTTACTAATGTAGTAAATGAAAAGATCAATATAGAAAATATTAACTCAAGAAATTTAGAAGATGATGAAGAAATTCCACTTGAACCTAGTGAATTCCAGGAACCAGTTACTGACCCAACTATAAGACCAACAAGAACAAATAATAATCACCCATATGATAAAATTTTGGGTGATCCAACTCTAAGAGTCAGAACTAGGTCATCCTTTAGGAGCCTAAGCCAAATAGCCCTGATTTCCAAAATTGAAC
This sequence comes from Zingiber officinale, assembly GCF_018446385.1. NCBI lineage: Eukaryota > Viridiplantae > Streptophyta > Magnoliopsida > Zingiberales > Zingiberaceae > Zingiber > Zingiber officinale. The sequence goes on along the minus strand of NC_056000.1, from coordinate 26,503,345 downwards.
CCAAAACTGTAGACGAAGCCCTACCCGACCCAGACTGGACACTAGCAATGCAAGAGGAATTAGCCCAATTTGAAAGAAATCAGGTCTGAGAATTAGTACCTAAACCCAATAACAAGACCATAATTGATACTAAATGGGTTTTTAGGAACAAGTTAAATGATCAGGGTGAAATAGTTAAAAACAAAGCAAGGTTAGTAGCTAAAGGATTCAACCAAGTAGAAGGGTTAGACTATGATGAGACCTATGCCCCTGTAGCCAGACTTGAATTTATTAGGATGCTGCTAGCCTATCAAGCACATAAAGGATTCAAGCTTTATAAAATGGATGTGGAATCCGCTTTCTTAAACGGATTTATCAAAGAAGAGGTATATGTAGGTTAACCCCCAGAATTTGAGGACTTAGAACATCCAAATCATATCTTTAAGCTAAACAAAGCCCTATATGGACTAAAACAAGTACCTAGAGCTTGGTATGAACGTCTATCCAATTATCGAATATCTAAAGGGTTCAACCAATGTCAAATAGATCCAACCCTATTTGTAAAAACCTTAGAAAATGATATTTTTATAGCTCAAATATATGTAGATGATATAATTCTTGGCTCAACTAATTCCAAATTTTTAAAAGAATTTACCAAATTAATGGAACATGAATTTGAAATGAGTCTAGTAGGTGAACTTAATTTTTTCCTAGGTCTATAAATTAAACAAACCAAAGATGGAATTTATATTTTTCAAACAAAATACGCTAAGGAATTAATTAGAAAATTTGGAATGGATAATTAAAAAATTATTAATACACCAATGACAACCAACATTAAAATTGACTCAGACTTAGAAGGAAAACCAATAGACCTGAAATACTATCGAAGTACGATAGGGAGTCTACTGTACCTAACTACGAGTCGACCAGACATTATTTTTGCAGTAGGTATGTGTGCAAGATATTAATCCTGTGCAAAAGAGTCATACTTAACATACGTTAAAACAATACTTAGGTATATTAAGGGAATCCTAAATGTAGGATTATGGTACCCTAGGACTTGCACCCTTGATCAAACTGGCTATTCTGACTCAGACCATGCCGGGTGCAAACTAGATAGAAAAAGCACAAGTGGTAGCTGTCAATTTCTAGGTCAGTGCTTAGTAAGTTGGTCAAGCAGAAAGTAATACTGTGTTGCTTTATCTACCACTGAAGCTGAGTATATAGCCCTAGGTGAATGTGCATCTCAATTATTATGGATAATGCATACCCTAAAAGACTATCAACTAGAATATCAGAAAACAAAAATTTCAATTGATAATATAAGTTCAATTAATCTAACTAAAAACCCAATTCACTACTCAAGGACTAAACATATAGAAGTAAAGCACCACTTTGTAAGGGATCATATAGTTAAGGGTGATATTGTACTTAACTATGTTGAGTCAAAATCAAACATAGTTGACATATTCACAAAGCCCTTACCTGAACTTGAGTTCAGTTCACTTAGAAGACAAATAGGAATGTGTTTAGTAGAATAGAACTTATTTTCTGCTTACTATATCTTCTCAACTTGTTTTTAAATTGATTTTGAAATCCTAGGAAAAATATTTTTCAAAATCCCAACTATTGTTAGTTTTTTCAAAAATCTGGTTTAGCCTAGGATTTTACCCCCTAGAAATCATGTACCCCTAGTTTCAGCCAGAGCATCTCACAAGCACACTAGGATTAACTTGCTTGTATTTGAAAACACTTAGAATAGTGTAAGATGCATAGGGTACTGCCTGAACTTCAGTATACTTATGTCTGTGCATCGACATAAGTCTGGGCTATAAAATACTTAACTTACATTAATCAAGTTAAGTTATCCAGACTTAGTCAAATATAACTGGATCACTAACTTAACTTGATTAACCAAGTGAAAATTGTTGCCCTCTAGGTAAACAGCTAGTAGCTAATGGTTAGACATGTGGCCAAGAAAATTAAGTATTAATTTTATTTAGTTACTCATGCTTGGACTATAGGACTTTTTGAATGTTTTTTTTGTGAGGGTGACCTTAGCTAAAATTTAAGCTAAATTTAAATCAATTTTTTTCTTAACCCCCCAAAAAAGTTCTTTTCTAGAAGATTTTTTTTACTCTTACAAACTTTTTAGCTAAGCTACTTTTCAAATCAAAACTTTCCCTTAGCTAAAATCTATTTCTAAAATTAAGTCTTGAGATTTGAGCTCACTTGGCTAAAAAAAAAAAAATCTTACAAGAAAACATCCTCTAAAAAGCTAAGTATTCTTGCAAAAGTCTTTTTCAAATTTAACTAAGTATTTTTTAAAAGCTTTTTAAATTTGTATTTTTCAAAAGTTTTTTAAAGTACTTTTAAAAAAAATTTTCAGAATTGGCTAAGCACTTCAAATTTGGCTAAGTATTTTTCAAAAGCTTTTTCAAATTTATCTAAGTAAAAATGACTTTTCAAAATTTTCAAGAAAAGGCTAAGTGTTTATCAAAGTATCTCTGATTCTCTATTTAAATGTTTTAAAAAGATAAATTATCTATAAAAAAGAAGTTATTCTTAGCTAAGGCCATTGATCACCTTCCTTTACTTTCTTGCGTATTTTGATATATGGCAAAGGGGGAGAGTAGAAGAAAATTCAAAAGTATTCAAAAGTATAAGAAAATTCAAACAAAAAATTCAAATTAAATTTTTAAGAGAAGCTTTTATTAAGGGGGAGTTTTATTTTAAATTTGCTTGTCCTATTTTTACGCTTATGTTGTCTTTGAAAATCCTTTATAGCATTGTTTTACTTAACTTTGAATTTTCGTTGCCATAATCAAAAAGGGGGATATTGTTACTGCGGGAAACATCTGACGATCGAACCCAAGTTTTGATAATGGCAAAGAGATTCAAAGTTAAGTTGTTTTGTTATCTAACATATGTGAATAAGGTTTTTCAGGAAAGTCCTAACTGCGGTTAGGCAGGTGGAAAACCCTAGGGGGTGGTAACTCTAGGTCCTAGGGGGGTGGTAACCCTAGGTGGAGGAAAACCCTAAGGGGTGGTAACCTTAGGTCCTAGAGGGAGGTAACCTTAGGTGGCGGAAAACCCTAGGGGTGGTAACCCTAGGTCCTAAGGGGTGGTAACTCTAGGTAGAAAGTCCAGTCGGTCTAGTTTGCTCTCCTGAGTGGAGTAGGTGAGGGTGCGTTCCCTGCGGAGGGAACAATAGACATCGACTTGACCTAGGGTTTCCGGTAGAAAATCCGAAGTAAGAACCGGACAGTTTGAAGACTGCCAATTTATTTACTTATATATTATATGTTATGTTCTAACTCTGTTTTGTAGGAGATTAATATTTTTGTGCAGGGTTAGAATCGACCGAGATCGGTCGACCGAACGTCTGGATCGGTCGACCAAACCCCCAAGCAGCAAGATCAGATTTCCAGATTGTAGACCGGGTTCGACCAGGGGATCAGTCGACCGAACTTTGGGATCGGTCGACCGAACCAAGGATAAGCAATGACTGGAACATACCGGATTGATCGGGTCTGAGCAGCTGATCGGTCGATCGAACGATGGGATCGGTCAACCGAACCAAGGATAGAAGTTGACCAGATCGAAGCGGAGCGAGCGGATTGGATGAGGAGGAGATTATCTGATCGGTCGACCGAACGTGGGGATCAGTAGACCGATCCGCTTCGGGTCAAACCTGATCTCGAGTTTCGAGGATCTGGATCAGATCTGTAAAGGCTATAAAAGGAGCCTCGGGCTACAGCTTTAAAGACAATGACAGACAAAATTCAAGCGATCCTTTAAAGCTGTGCACTGCTCCAAATCACTTCGACACTCCGACGATTGACGACTAGCTTCTTCACCTTTTTTTATTGTCGGTATAAATTATTTATTCAAGCTCTTGTACTCTAAAGTTGTAAAAGATTTACGGATTGATAGTGATTGCCCACCGAAAGCGATCAACGATCGCGGACCTTGGAGTAGGAGTCGCCCAAGGCTCCGAACCAAGTAAAAATACTTAGGTCTTCTTTTTGTGTTGTGCTTTTAATTTCCGCTGCTTAACTCGTTGTTTTTCCGAATATGAAAAGTGAAAGCCACGAGTGCTATTCACCCCCCTCCCCCTCTAGCACTTCTCGATCCAACACAAAAGTCCATCCTTATGGAGTTGGGATATGCGACTCTCATTTATGTGACCCAAGCGGCAACGCCAGAGATATGTTTGCTTCAAATCATTAGACTTGAACCGTTTGATATTTATGTTATAGATTGAGTTGTCAAAGTCTAGAACATAGAGTCCATTCACAAGATGTGCACTACAATAGAACATTTCATTGGAATAAATGAAATAATATTTGTCCTTTATTACAAATGAGAATCTTTTCTTGTTCAAACAATAAACAGAGATAATGTTCTTAGTTAAGGCAGACACATAACAATACTCTTCAAGTTCTAAAACAAGTCCAGTGGGCAAAGATAACGAATATGTTCCTACAACTATAGCAGCAACTCTTGCGCCATTGCCTACTCGTAGGTCCACTTCGCCCTTTATCAATGTTCTACTATTTCTCAAGCCCTGCACATTAGTAGAAATGTGAGATGTGTTGGTGCAATCGACCTCTAGGGTTTCGATGTTTGATAATATGATCAAGAGTTGACCCAAACAGGACTTGATGTTTAGGAGAAAGAAGTCTAGTCAGGACTAGATGACTAGCAAAGGTGAGTTCTAACCAAAGGTTAGGCAAAGTGTAAGTCCCGGTGAGTGAAGCCAGACCCTAATGAGTGAAGCTAGATGGTGGAAGTCCCGATGAGTGAAGCTAAGTGGTGGAAGTCCCGGTGAGTGAAGCCGGACCCTAGTGAGTGAAGCTAGGTGGAGGAAATTCGGGTGAGTGAAGTCAGGCAATGGAAGTCCTAGTGAGTGAAGCTAGGCAACCCTAAGGAGGTAACCCTAGGTTTACTGTATTATTTTTATCTATTGTGCTAACTCTGTGTTGCTTGGTTGATAGGCTGACCGGGTAGCTGGCACAAAGTCCAGACGAGTCAAAGGGCTGACCGGACGTCTGGCAGCTAAGTTAAGGTAAGTCACTGGAGGGGAGTGACTGTGAGGACGCGTTCCCGGGAAGGGAAATTAGGCGTCGATCTAACTTAGAACTGTAGGACCGTGATCGTTCGATAGAGGGGGGGGTGAATATCGATTCGAAAACTCGAGTGTAAAAGTACGCAGTGGAAAAGTAAATGAACACAATTGATTTTACTTCGTTCGGAGCCTGTGACGACTCCTACTCGAAGGCCCGTGGTCCTTGACCACTTTCGTTGGGCAATCACTAGTAATTCGAATGTGATTACAAAAAGACTACAAGAAATGCTAATGAACCAAAGCACAAAGCTGTACCGACAGAAAAAGAAAACTTAAGGAGCAAGGGCGCGTTGTCGGAGCTTTGTTAGCGTCGCTGGAGCACAGAGCAGCAAAACAATCTAGGAATTCTGAGAGATGTGTTTTTGAAGCTCCACCCCTGGGGCTTCTTTTATATGCTGCTCCGGGCGCCTGGATCCCTTCCGGGCGCCCTGGTGCGACGTGGCAAGTCCAGTCAGGATGCTCCACGTGGCGAGGCGACGCAGAGGATAAAACTTGCCTCCGGACGCCCGGACCACCTTTTTCCAGAGATTCCTTCTCCTGTAAAACAAGGTTAGTACGAGGCAAAATATACCCTGCAACACAGATTGTTAGCACAATGAATTAACAGAAAAAGTATGACTTAGATTCCGTCTTTCCGAGACCGGAATCTAGTCACGATCTCGACTTATATATCCGAAATGGATCTAAGCCGGATCGACGCCTAATGTTCCCTTCCCGGGAACGCGTCCTCGCAATCACTCCCCTCTAGTGACTTACCTTACTTACCTGCCAGACGTCCGGTTAGCTCTTCGACCCGTTTGGACTTCTCGCCAGCTATCCGGTCAGCCCGTTGACCTAGCTGGACTTCTTGCCAAGCGTCCGGTCAGCCCATCGACCCGCTTGGACTTCGTGCCAGCTATCTGGTCAGCCCGTCGACCTAGCTGGGCTTCGTGCCAGACATCCGGTCAGCCCGTCGACCTGTCTGGACTTATCCTGCACACTCGATCAGAGTGTTAGATCAACAATAAACCTAACTTAACCTATTTGTCATTCATCAAAACCTGGGTTAAATCGTTAGTGCTAACCGCACCAACAATCTCCCCCTTTTTGATGGAATGACAACCTGGTTAAGTTAGTGAAGACATTTGCAAGAAAAAAACAGATAACATCATTATGTAGAGGTTTTTTAAGTTAGTTTGTATTTTCAATTGGTTTGGCTAACTTAACCCACCTAACCCTCCCCCTTTGGCATTCATAAAAAATAAGCATGTTTAAAAATATAGACTTTAGACAAAGTAAGGAATCATGTCAAGTTACTCTGGGGGAGTTAAACTTAGTAATTTATCTTATGTAAAAGAGCTAAGTTTTGAGACAAGTTTAAAAGATCTATTTTTCAAAACTAGGTAAAATTGATTTTCTAAAACTGAGTTGGTAAAGGATTCAACTTTCAAGACTTAAGTACATAAAAGACTTGATTTTTTAAAGCTAGTTTTCAAAAATAGGTGTATATAAAAAAAATCCAGATTTAAAGGCTAAGTTTTGTGAAAAATAGCTAATTTTTCAAGTATAGCTTCTAAGGTTAAGGTTTAAGAATAAGTTCTAAATTTCAAGAAAAACATTTTTTTTTTTTTAAAAAACAGGTTTCAACTCTTTTCAAACATAAGCAAAATTTCAAAACTAAGTTTTTTAAAATATATTTCAAGATTGATTGAAGTTGAATTTTCAACACTAAGTTTGTAAAAAATTTTAAAAAGACTTAGTTTATAAACTTAGTTTACAAAAATTAATTTTTGTAGAATTAAGTAGAATTAAGTAAAGTCAAGTTCTCAGAACTAGATTTTTAAATTCAATTTTCAAAACTATGTTAAATCTAATTTTGAAATTCAATAGCTTAGTTTTCAAAAATAGGTTTAAGAAATTTTTAATAAAAATGTTTTAAAAAAACTGAAAAAATTTTAATTGATTCCTCCCCCTGGACCTGACATTAAATCAAATATCTAACCAGTTAGTTACTGACTGACTTATCAAAAGATAACAGCTTTCACTTGGTTAGTCAAGTTAAGGTCAATCTTAACTTGATTAATATATATTTTGTTTTTAACGCCCAGACTTATGTCGATGCACTGAAATAAGCATCTTAAGTCTTAGGCAAGTGGCCTATGCATCTCACCCCATTCAATTGTTCGGCAAACAAAAGCAAGGTAAGCCTAGGGTTTTGGTGAGATGCTCAAAACTAGTCCTATGGGTGCATGTTCTCTAAGGGTTTTGAACTAGTCTAAGGCTAAAAGTTTATTTAAAAATCTAAAAATAGGAAGGTTTTAAAAGCTGACACATGTTTGAACTTATGAGTTAAAAACAATCATCTTTGAAAATATTTTGAAATTCGAAATTCCTAGTCTATTAGGCACATTCCTAGATTTCTACGTAAATGGCTATGTTACGCCCCATAGGAGTCTCTGTCCGAAGAAATTTCGGCAACATCTCCCCTGTACGGCGGACAATATGAAACTTTCTACATATCACATATACATCAGCCACAGGCGGCTGGAATGATAACAAAAAAAATAAAAACAAACACCACGCAATTTATAAAGATATTCAGTAACAATAGGACTCTGACTCGAAATCCACCGTACTCCACTACACTCGTAAAGCTCAAATCCAACGAACTCACCTCTTCTGCCGTCCAGGCAGGCACGTAGTAGAATGAAATCCAATATCATATCAAAAATCCATCAAAAGGTATCACTCCATACAATATCCATAGGAAAAATCCAAAGACAATACTAAAACAAAGTCTGACATAGAAAAAGGCCAAAAATAAAACAAATAACGAACTGGTAGAGAACTGGCTCTACGTGCAGATGGGGGGCCAGCGACTGGAACTGCTCCGGACAGCCTCAACCTGAAAATATCAACAATGGAGGCGGGGTGAGTCCAACACTCAGCAGGTACAACTGATATGCATAATAAAACAAATAACAGACAACACTAATCATGCGTACAGTCTCCTGAATACGAGAAGGAATAAATGCAACTGGAACGAAATCAAGAGATAACTGTACTAACCGGGATCAAGGTACAAAGATAACAGGTCGTCAGACCGAAGAAATCATAATCCTGTATGCATGTCAATCAAATGCATCCATACAAATGCAGCATATAAGTGCAGCAATCACAAACAATAAAATGCAATAAATGCATATGGTGACCGTGCACTCGGACATCACTGCTCCTGACAGTGACTGAGTGGACGGAATGCTGTCGGAGTACTCCTGTCCTCTGGCCCCAAATCATAAATGGGGGAGCTCAATGCTCTCATCTCCCGGTACACAATGACGGGGAGGAAAAATCTCTGCCGGCTACCACGCTGAATCTCCTGACCAACAGAGTCCCCATCTGCCGGCTACCACGCTGCTACACTAAATGCCAACGGAGCCAAACAGAGCGGAACTGACTGCCGGCTACCACGCTGAGTCACCTGACCAACGGAGCCAAACAGCAGAACTGCCACACACCTGCCTGATATACCACTAACCCATGGGTGGTGGTGGTGTGTGCAGTACATGTAACTGGAGATGGGCTCAACCATAGTGGAGCCGACAATCGCACAGCATGCAAACATGATGCATGATACTAAGCATGGCAATCTCATGAATAGCATAGCAAGATCCATACATAAATAAAAGGTGTACCACAAGTCAATGCATCAGATGGAAGATACACAAACAAATAGGGTATCATATAAACCCTAGGTCCTGAACATGATGTATCACATGGTTGGGTCACTACCGAAAGCATGTATGGTCAGATAAATAATAGCATGCTAATAAATAAACAAACAACATGTAACAGATCATATAGTGACCAACCGAATCAAATGGAAACACAATTCTTGCTATATGTTAAACACTTTATCATGCATATCAAAAGACATAAGTCAAAGTACCCGCCTCCGAAAAATAGAAAGGTCCGATCTGACTCCGAGATACTCGTCTCGCGTCAAAGTCCTTACCGCTGCGGGATGGGGTTGCAGCCAAAAATCAAAAACACCCCACAATACACCAAACCTCACCAATCCGTGACCTAGATTAGAAGCAAAGAAAAACATGAACTGAGATCTAGCCACAAACCTAATTCCACAGCTAGGTATGGCCCTTACCTTCCCAATTCTGCTAGGGCAGATCACAATGAAGACAGAACCACTGTGAAAAGCAAAACTAGGGCACAACTCCTTGTCATTGGCACTGTCAAACAGAGACACCAGAAGAGAAATTCCGGCCAGCGCTCAGGGACCCAACCTAGGGTTCGGATGCTCGATTTTCGGCGGCTCCAGGTGTCCGCGAGAAGAGGAAGGGAGGCTCTGTGAGTTGCAGTGGCAGCGCTGGAAACTCCACAGCAAGGGCTACGACAGACGAGGCTTCGGCTGGACAGAGGAGAGAAGAATCAGCGTCACTGGAGTCGGGGCAGAGGCTAGGGCAGGCGGTCGGGCAGCGGTGCTAGGGCTGAGAATGCTGTCGTCGTGAGGGGCAGGGGATGAGGAAGAAGAGGAGAGGCGGCTCTCATCGCCGGTGGCAGAGGGGAGAGTGTGTGCACGCGAGAGAGATGAGGAGAAGATCGGGTTTGGGAGAGGAAACCGGCGCGAGGAAGAAGGAGAAAAGGAACGGGCGGAGAAGGTGTCGAGCACGGGGAAAAGAATAAGAGAAAAAGAAAAAGAAAAAGAAAAGATAAAGGAAAAGGAAATAAAACTTTTCCTCATTAAAACAGGGTAGCCTAAACAGGCTTTTCCGGGCCCCGTTTTTATTCCCGTTAACTCGTCCGTACGAGCTCCGAAAAATTTCCAAAAATTCCGGAAAATTCCCTTATTAATATTCGCCTATTTTCCGGTATTTTACATTCTCCCCCACTAATAAAAATTTGGTCCCCAGATTTCGTTATCTACCATCAGCAAGTACTAACAACAGATATAAAGTATATATGCTGAACGGTAAATAAATCACATACCTCAAGTGAAAAGATAGGGATATCGAGCTCGGATCGTATCCTCGAGCTACCAAGTAGCCTCCTCATCCGAATGATGCTGCCATCCGACTTTAACCAGCTGGATAGTCTTGTTCCGCAATTGACGCTCTTTCCGGTCTATAATCCATACCGGAATCACCTCATAAGTGACGTCAGGCTGAACGGGAACTGAGATATCTGTCAGCACATGTGTCGGGTCAGGTACGTATCTCCTCAGCATAGATACGTGGAATACATCGTGGACGCCTGCCAAAGACGGCGATAGTGCCAACCGATAAGCTACCGCTCTAATCCTTTCCGAGATCTGGAAAAGTCCAATATATCGCGGAGCTAGCTTACCTTTGAGGCCAATCTCTTCACCCCTTTCGTGGGTGAAACTCGTAGAAATACCTGGTCGCAAATGGAGAACTCTAAGGGTCTCCGACTCCGGTCAGCATAACACTTCTGGCAGTCTTATGCCTCTAACATCCTCTGTCTGATAATATGGACCACTTTGCCTCACGTTGAGCTCTATGAGGTCTCAACAACTGGGTCTCTCGGATTCTCGTCCTGATCGACGACTGAGCAACTATGGTAACAAGAATACCCTGCTCTGTCTGTCCCTGCTCCTCAATGTCTAACTCAGAGAAATCCTGAATCAAATCTGTGACCACAACTCGGTGGCAAGCTAAAGTCCCTCTGGACCTCTAGCTAAGTGTATCGGTAACCACATTAGCTTTTCCCAGGTGATAGCTAATGGTACAATCATAATACTTCAGGAACTCCATCTATCTCCTCGGTCGAAGATTAAGTTCCTTCTGAGTGAACAGATATTTGAGACTCCGATGGTCAGTGAGAATCTCAATGTAATATCATACAGGTACTGCCGCCAAATCTTCAGGGCAAAAAAAATAACAGCGGCCAACTCCAGATCATGAACTGAGTATTTTCTTCTCGGGCTCCCTCAACTATCGAGAAACATATAAGAATACTCTACCGTTCTGCACCAGAACAGCACCCATACCCTGTAGAGACGCGTCGGTGTAGAGGACAAATTCGTCCTCTTCCGTAGGTAAAAACCAAAAATCAAAGCCGACACTAGTCTCCGCTTCAGCTCCTAGAAGCTGGTCTTGCAATCCTCAGTCCAAGTAAACTTCACGCCTTTCATGGTCACGCGTGAAAGTAGCATAGCTATGCGGAAGAAACCCTCGACGAAAGGTCTGTAATATCCTGCGAGTCACAAAAGACTGCGGATCTCCTACACTGATTTTGGCTGCTCCCAACGGTAACAACCTCTATCTCCTGTGGAATCACGGTACACTCCTACTGGTGACCGTGTGTCCCAAACATCATAACAAAAGATAATCCAAACCAGCACTACTGATAATCACATATAGATGTTCTCGTCGAATCATCTCTAGATCTATGCAAAGGTAGTGTACGTGACTCATCTCGGATCCGTAATATATCACAACATCGTCCACAAAGATAATGGACACCTATCCAAACATCCTTGACATACCAGGATCATCGAGTCCCTGAAAATATCTAAGGCACTGTAAGCCTATATGGAAAAAACCAACACACATAATGTCCGTATCACAGACATTCCTATCCATAAAATCTCCAATAATAAATCGAAAAATCTGATCATCAATAACATAAATCACCAAAGAATAAATCCTCCAAGGTGAGAGCAACGCTCCATCATAGGAAACACCACATATGTGGGAGCAACGCTCTACCACAAGAAATCCTCAATATGTGGGAGCAATACTCCACCACAAATAATCTGAAACATGTATCTGCAATAAATATAGGAGCAATGCTCCGCTACCAGCAATCCGTGATATGTGGGAGCAACGCTCCACCACAAAACAATACATAAGTACCCCAAGGCACCTAACTATCCAGCTAGAGACTGTACAAAATCTCTCTACCACAATTCGCTGTGGTTAGCCTAGGATATAACAACCTAGTAACTACTCAAATCCATCATCAACTTTATCAGCATCCTAGTGGGTCATCCACTGATAGGAAAATTAGTTGATGGGTTAATTCAACAAATGACATAATGCAGTCACTCCACATTCTGCATTCAGTATAAGTAGAATCATCATACTGCTACCAATGTATACACCTAGCACACATGCTCACACAACATATGTATGATCAACAAAATCCTCCAATTATTATACACCAAACATACTCACAACTCAGGTATATTCAGTATGATATCTCCAACAATGCATACCGAACCCGTGTGCAAAATCAGCATAGGTAAAATCAACAATACACCTCAAACCACACTCACATGACATATCTTCACCTATGCCAAAAGTATATCCAACATATACTTCCAAATAAGCATACTAAACCCAGGTGCACTCACAAATCAAACATAATCAAAAAGATACCTCAGATATCACACCAAACACATAAGTACATATCACAACTCAGATTAAACCGACAAAATGCCTCCATCAAAACACCACCGATGTACTTATACTACAACTCTGATTTAATTGACAAGATATCTTCAATAATACCTCCAGATACATACACCGAACTACATATCTATGATCCATAAGAAACCTTCAAATCATATCAGAACATGGATACATATACTACTTGCAAATGGACAGTCTACCATAGGACTCCCACAACACATAACAAATCATAATATACATGCAACATAGACATGCAAAATCAGCATACCAGCTCAACCAAAAAGACCAACCTTATGCTACCAACACTCATGGGTTACGGATATATCTAAACAAAATTCATGCATATGTATCAAGCATGAATACATCAATCAAAAGCAACCCAAAATAAAGCAGTCTAATCATCCAGTAACCACCCTGCTATAGGTTCAAAGGAACTAGTATCGGACAAGAAAGATATACACACCATGGTATAACATTGCAAGTCAATGTCATACACTACCAAGACTATATCTAATGGGGAAAATTTTATCATCATAAATCCAAACGTACTCTTCCAGTATACACTAGTAACGATTGTATCCCATAAGTGTTAAGCAATTAGCTCTACACTTCCTTACATCAGCGGGGTCACATATCCCAAAGCACCCTCTAAGTTATCCCACCAGGTATATACAATCAACGGTCAAAATCTTCATGGAATAAGATACATCGATCCTTTATAACATATCCAAGCCGATAATGATATATGGCTAAATCAGTCATTTTCACGTCAGTACAAAACATGTACTCAAATGTGCTCTAGATACATAACTAAGCACAAATAACCTAAAGGTTCGAACCTCTAAAAATAGAGTATGGCAATCCTCTAATGATCAACCAACAAAACTAAATCATTCATCTACTAACTAATCAAGAATACCTTAATCCTCCATAAGCAACTAAGGTATATCCAACCACATAATATCATATGTATAAATGTGTACGACCCAAAAGAAAAAGTCAGAATTTAAGAACATCAAGACACTCTCATCTTCATCCTCAAAAACATCAGCCCACACTATATCAGATGAATAAATCTCTACTCCCCATGAGGGCAAGTTAGCATTCAAAACATCAATCATTATTTATCCACATAGTCCCATATCAGAGGAAGCATATATCATCATTTTTTTTTATATCATCCTGTTAACTATCCATAACCAACCAGGTTTATTAAAATCTCATAGGCACATTCAACCGTAAAACTCTCCAGCACCCAATTTATAATCTGATCACCAACCATAATCATCAAACCTGTGAATATCATAAATGACACTCACTATGTCACCATCAATGACAACCCAAATATAAATCATCAAAATAGTTATCCACTAATAGATCATCAAAACAAATATCTAGTAATTGATCATCAGACAACCACATAACATTTACTCTCATAAATCATTAGAAATCAACATATCATAATATCTTATATCACAATATCCCTCAACCTCAAACCATTCTCAACAATGATCAAACATGGTAACCCCCAATGACCAATTTCCATCGTACCTGGTACCCTAATATCCAAAAGATATGAGTATAAAACTCTCCTGGCTAAGTCAACAGGAATATGTAGGTATCATCCACTACCCAACTAACAATAGTAGAGGCTGGTATGTGTCTCCATCTCCTACGAGTAGTAACAGAAGCTAACACTACTGATGGTATGATAAGAAAAATCACCAGAGATTATAATCCTTTATCTCTATTAAGGTCAACCATGCTCAATGGCTAATCTATCACATGTAATATGTGTTACTACAACCAAACAGGTACTACATAAAGAATGCTAATACCTATCATAAACTATAAAATTAAACATCATACCTATATGCCGTCTGGAGATGTTCCATCGCTGTCCAGTCCCCAACTTCTGACCTCAAAATTCCGAACAATAATATCGCCGGAAATCCAAATAAATCCGAAACGAAAATGCGAAACATAACCATATCGAAAATCCGAAAATACCCAGTTTGACTCGCAAACCTGGCTAACTAAATACCCAGAATACCAACAACAGGTATCCGATAAATCTCCAGAACACCAAAAGCAGGTATTATAACCCGCTCTGATACCAATAAATTGGTATCAGATAAATCTCGAAAATCCATAATACAAAAATCCAACAAGTATCGCTAAACTTGGCGCTCTGATACCAAGTAAATAAATTGGTATCAGGTTATCCCAAACATCAAAAATACGAAAACAAAAGATCGTATACCTGTGCTCTGATACCACTAAATTGTCACGCCCCAGAGGAGTCTCTGTCCGAAGAAATTTCGACAGCATCTCCCCTGTACGGCGGACAATATGAAACTTTCTATATATCACATATACATCAGCCACAGGCGGCTGGAATGATAACAAAAAAAATAAAAACAAACACCACACAGTTTATAAAGATATTCAGTAACAATAGGACTCTGACTCGAAATCCACCCTACTCCACTACACTCGTAAAGCTCAAATCCAACGAACTCACCTCTTCTGCCGTCCAGGCAGACACGTAGTAGAATGAAATCCAATATCATATCAAAAATCCATCAAAAGGTATCACTCCATACAATATCCATAGGAAAAATCCAAAGACAATACTAAAACAAAGTCTGACATAGAAAAAGGCCAAAAATAAAACAAATAACGAACTAGTAGAGAACTGGCTCTACGTGCAGATGGGGGGCCAGCTCCGGACAGCCTCAACTTGAAAATATCAACAATGGAGGCGGGTGAGTCCAACACTCAGCAGTACAACTGATATGCATAATAAAACAAAGAACAGACAACACTAATCGTACAGTCTCACGAATACGAGAAGGAATAAATGCAATTGGACGAAATCGGGAGATAATTGTACTAACCGGGATCAAGGTACAAAGGTAGCAGGTCTGGCAGACCGGAATCATAATCACGTATGCATGTCAATCAAATGCATCCATACAAATGCAACATATAAGTGCAGCAATCACAAACAATAAAATGCAATAAATGCATATGGTGACCGTGCACTTGGACATCACTGCTCCTGACGATTGAGTGGACGGAATGCTCGTCAGTACTCCACGCCCTGCCCCAAGAAGGACAAATGACGTTCTTGAGGTCCTCTCGCATGGCGAGGATCTCGCACCGGCTCTTGTCGTGAGTCTCGGAGCGCAGCACGCAGTTGTCCGCCCTATCTTGCTGGGCCTGCATGCAAATTATAAGCAACAGGAGGAATCGCTCAAGCAAGCCGAGTTCCTCAAAAAGGTGGCACCCGCCCACACACCTGCCTGATATACCACTAACCCATGGGTGGTGGTGGTGTGTGCAGTACATGTAACTGGCGATGGGCTCAACCATAGTGGAGCCGACAATCGCACAGCATGCAAACATGATGCATGATACTAAGCATGGCAATCTCATGAATAGCATAGCAAGATCCATACATAAATAAAAGGTGTACCACAAGTCAATGCATCAGATGGAAGGTACACAAACAGATAGGGTATCATATAAACCCTAGGTCCTGAACATGATGTATCACATGGTTGGGTCACTACCGAAAGCATGTATGGTCAGATAAATAATAGCATGCTAATAAATAAACAAACAACATGTAACAGATCATATAGTGACCAACCGAATCAAATGGAAACACAATTCTTGCTATATGTTAAACACTTTATCATGCATATCAAAAGACATAAGTCAAAGTACCCGCCTCCGAAAAATAGAAAGGTCCGATCTGACTCCGAGATACTCGTCTCGCGTCAAAGTCCTTACCGTTGCAGGATGGGGTTGCTGCCAAAAATCAAAAACACCCCACAATACACCAAACCTCACCAATCCGTGACCTAGATTAGAAGCAAAGAAAAACATGAACTGAGATCTAGCCACAAACCTAATTCCACAGCTAGGTATGGCCCTTACCTTCCCAATTCTGCTAGGGCAGATCACAATGAAGACAGAACCACTGTGAAAAGCAAAACTAGGGCACAACTCCTTGTCTTCGGCACTGTCAAACAGAGACACCAGAAGAGAAATTCCGGCCAGCGCTCAGGGACCCAACCTAGGGTTCGGATGCTCGATTTTCGGCGGCTCCAGGTGTCCGCGAGAAGAGGAAGGGAGGCTCTGTGAGTTGCAGCGGCGGCGCTGGAAACTCCACAGCAAGGACTACGGCAGACGAGGCTTCGGCTGGACAGAGGAGAGAAGAATCAGCGTCACTGGAGTCGGGGCAGAGGCTAGGGCGGCGGTCGCGGCGGTGCTAGGGCTGAGAATGCTGTCGTCGTGAGGGGCAGGGGATGAGGAAGAAGAGGAGAGGCGGCTCTCGTCGCCGGCGGCAGAGGGGAGAGTGTGTGCACGCGAGAGAGATGAGGAGAAGATCGGGTTTGGGAGAGGAAACCGGCGCGAGGAAGAAGTAGAAAAGGAACGGGCGGAGAAGGTGTCGAGCACGGGGAAAAGAATAAGAGAAAAAGAAAAAGAAAAAGAAAAGATAAAGGAAAAGGAAATAAAACTTTTCCTCATTAAAACAGGGTAGCCTAAACAGGCTTTTCCGGGCCCCGTTTTTATCCCCGTTAACTCGTCCGTACGAGCTCCGAAAAATTCCCGAAAAATTTCCAAAAATTCCGAAAATTCCCTTATTAATATTTGCCTATTTTCCGGTATTTTACATTCTCCCCCACTAATAAAAATTTGGTCCCCAAATTTCGTTATCTACCATCAGCAAGTACTAACAACAGATATAAAGTATATATGCTGAACGGTAAATAAATCACATACCTCAAGTGAAAAGATAGGGATATCGAGCTCGGATCGTATCCTCGAGCTCCCAAGTAGCCTCCTCATCCGAATGATGCTGCCATCCGACTTTAACCAGTCGGATAGTCTTGTTCCGCAATTGATGCTCTTTCCGGTCTATAATCCATACCGGAATCACCTCATAAGTGACGTCAGGCTGAACGGGAACCGGAATATCTGTCAACACATGTGTCGGGTCAGGTACGTATCTCCTCAGCATAGATACGTGGAATACATCGTGGACGCCTGCCAAAGACGGCGATAGTGCCAACCGATAAGCTACCGCTCTAATCCTTTCCGAGATCTGGAAAAGTCCAATATATCGCGGAGCTAGCTTACCTTTGAGGCCAATCTCTTCACCCCTTTCGTGGGTGAAACTCGTAGAAATACCTGGTCGCAAATGGAGAACTCTAAGGGTCTCCGACTCCGGTCAGCATAACACTTCTGGCAGTCTTATGCCTCTAACATCCTCTGTCTGATAATATGGACCACTTTGCCTCACGTTGAGCTCTATGAGGTCTCAACAACTGGGTCTCTCGGATTCTCGTCCTGATCGACGACTGAGCAACTATGGTAACAAGAATACCCTGCTCTGTCTGTCCCTGCTCCTCAATGTCTAACTCAGAGAAATCCTGAATCAAATCTGTGACCACAACTCGGTGGCAAGCTAAAGTCCCTCCGGACCTCTAGCTAAGTGCATCGGTAACCACATTAGCTTTTCCCATGGGATAGCTAATGGTACAATCATAATACTTCAGGAACTCCATCTATCTCCTCGGTCGAAGATTAAGTTCCTTCTGAGTGAACAGATATTTGAGACTCCGATGGTCAGTGAGAATCTCAATGTAATATCAGGTACTGCCGCCAAATCTTGAGGGCAAAAATAACAGCGGCCAACTCCAGATCATGAACTGAGTATTTTCTTCTCGGGCTCCCTCAACTATCGAGAAGCATATAAGAATACTCTACCGTGCTGCACCAGAACAGCACCCATACCCTGTAGAGACGCGTCGGTGTAGAGGACAAATTCGTCCTCTTCCGTAGGTAAAAACCAAAAATCAAAGCCGACACTAGTCTCCGCTTCAGCTCCTAGAAGCTGGTCTTGCAATCCTCAGTCCAAGTAAACTTCACGCCTTTCATGGTCACGCGTGAAAGTAGCATAGCTATGCGGAAGAAACCCTCGACGAAAGGTCTGTAATATCCTGCGAGTCACAAAAGACTGCGGATCTCCTACACTGATTTTGGCTGCTCCCAACGGTAACAACCTCTATCTCCTGTGGAATCACGGTACACTCCTACTGGTGACCGTGTGTCCCAAACATCATAACAAAAGATAATCCAAACCAGCACTACTGATAATCACATATAGATGTTCTCGTCGAATCATCTCTAGATCTATGCAAAGGTAGTGTACGTGACTCATCTCGGATCCGTAATATATCACAACATCGTCCACAAAGATAATGGACACCTATCCAAACATCCTTGACATACCAGGATCATCGAGTCCCTGAAAATATCTAAGGCACTGTAAGCCTATATGGCAAAAACCAACACACATAATGTCCGTATCACAGACATTCCTATCCATAAAATCTCCAATAATAAATCGAAAAATCTGATCATCAATAACATAAATCACCAAAGAATAAATCCTCCAAGGTGAGAGCAACGCTCCATCATAGGAAACACCACATATGTGGGAGCAACGCTCTACCACAAGAAATCCTCAATATGTGGGAGCAATACTCCACCACAAATAATCTGAAACATGTATCTGCAATAAATATAGGAGCAATGCTCCGCTACCAGCAATCCGTGATATGTGGGAGCAACGCTCCACCACAAAACAATACATAAGTACCCCAAGGCACCTAACTATCCAGCTAGAGACTGTACAAAATCTCTCTACCACAATTCGCTGTGGTTAGCCTAGGATATAACAACCTAGTAACTACTCAAATCCATCATCAACTTTATCAGCATCCTAGTGGGTCATCCACTGATAGGAAAATTAGTTGATGGGTTAATTCAACAAATGACATAATGCAGTCACTCCACATTCTGCATTCAGTATAAGTAGAATCATTATACTGCTACCAATGTATACACCTAGCACACATGCTCACACAACATATGTATGATCAACAAAATCCTCCAATTATTATACACCAAACATACTCACAACTCAGGTATATTCAGTATGATATCTCCAACAATGCATACCGAACCCGTGTGCAAAATCAGCATAGGTAAAATCAACAATACACCTCAAACCACACTCACATGACATATCTTCACCTATGCCAAAAGTATATCCAACATATACTTCCAAATAAGCATACTAAACCCAGGTGCACTCACAAATCAAACATAATCAAAAAGATACCTCAGATATCACACCAAACACATAAGTACATATCACAACTCAGATTAAACCGACAAAATGCCTCCATCAAAACACCACCGATGTACTTATACTACAACTCTAATTTAATTGACAAGATATCTTCAATAATACCTCCAGATACATACACCGAACTACATATCTATGATCCATAAGAAACCTTCAAATCATATCAGAACATGGATACATATACTACTTGCAAATGGACAGTCTACCATAGGACTCCCACAACACATAACAAATCATAATATACATGCAACATAGACATGCAAAATCAGCATACCAGCTCAACCAAAAAGACCAACCTTATGCTACCAACACTCATGGGTTACAGGTATATCTAAACAAAATTCATGCATATGTATCAAGCATGAATACATCAATCAAAAGCAACCCAAAATAAAGCAGTCTAATCATCCAGTAACCACCCTGCTATAGGTTCAAAGGAACTAGTATCGGACAAGAAAGATATACACACCATGGTATAACATTGCAAGTCAATGTCATACACTACCAAGACTATATCTAATGGGGAAAATTTTATCATCATAAATCCAAACGTACTCTTCCAGTATACACTAGTAACGATTGTATCCCATAAGTGTTAAGCAATTAGCTCTACACTTCCTTACATCAGCGGGGTCACATATCCCAAAGCACCCTCTAAGTTATCCCACCAGGTATATACAATCAACGGTCAAAATCTTCATGGAATAAGATACATCGATCCTTTATAACATATCCAAGCCGATAATGATATATGGCTAAATCAGTCATTTTCACGTCAGTACAAAACATGTACTCAAATGTGCTCTAGATACATAACTAAGCACAAATAACCTAAAGGTTCGAACCTCTAAAAATAGAGTATGGCAATCCTCTACTGATCAACCAACAAAACTAAATCATTCATCTACTAACTAATCAAGAATACCTTAATCCTCCACAAGCAACTAAGGTATATCCAACCACATAATATCATATGTATAAATGTGTACGCCCCAAAAGAAAAAGTCAGAATTTAAGAACATCAAGACACTCTCATCTTCATCCTCAAAACATCACCCACACTATATCGGATGAATAAATCTCTACTCCCCATGAGGGCAAGTTAGCATTCAAAACATCAATCATTATTTATCCACATAGTCCCATATCAGAGGAAGCATATATCATCATTTTTTTTATATCATCCTGTTAACTATCCATAACCAACCAGGTTTATTAAAATCTCATAGGCACATTCAACCGTAAAACTCTCCAGCACCCAATTTATAATCTGATCACCAACCATAATCATCAAACCTGTGAATATCATAAATGACACTCACTATGTCACCATCAATGACAACCCAAATATAAATCATCAAAATAGTTATCCACTAATAGATCATCAAAACAAATATCTAGTAATTGATCATCAGACAACCACATAACATTTACTCTCATAAATCATTAGAAATCAACATATCATAATATCTTATATCACAATATCCCTCAACCTCAAACCATTCTCAACAATGATCAAACATGGTAACCCCCAATGACCAATTTCCATCGTACCTGGTACCCTAATATCCAAAAGATATGAGTATAAAACTCTCCTGGCTAAGTCAACAGGAATATGTAGGTATCATCCATTACCCAACTAACAATAGCAGAGGCTGGTATGTGTCTCCATCTCCTACGAGTAGTAACAGAAGCTAACACTACTGATGATATGATAAGAAAAATCACCAGAGATTATAATCCTTTATCTCTATTAAGGTCAACCATGCTCAATGGCTAATCTATCACATGTAATATGTGCTACTACAACCAAACAGGTACTACATAAAGAATGCTAATACCTATCATAAACTATAAAATTAAACATCATACCTATATGCCGTCTGGAGATGTTCCATCGCTGTTCAGTCCCCAACTTCTGACCTCAAAATTCCGAACAATAATATCGCCGGAAATCCAAATAAATCCGAAACGAAAATGCGAAACATAACCATATCGAAAATCCGAAAATACCCAGTTTGACTCGCAAACCTGGCTAACTAAATACCCAGAATACCAACAACAGGTATCCGATAAATCTCCAGAACACCAAAAGCAGGTATTATAACCCGCTCTGATACCAATAAATTGGTATCAGATAAATCTCGAAAATCCATAATACAAAAATCCAACAAGTATCGCTAAACTTGGCGCTCTGATACCAAGTAAATAAATTGGTATCAGGTTATCCCAAATATCAAAAATACGAAAACAAAAGATCGTATACCTGTGCTCTGATACCACTAAATTGTCACGCCCCGGAGGAGTCCCTGTCCGAAAAAATTTCGGCAGCATCTCCCCTGTACGGCGGACAATCTGAAACTTCTACATACATCACGCAGTTTATAAAAATATTCAGCCTCTGGCTGTCACAACCACGCAGTTAATAATAGTAATCAATAACAATAGGACTCTGACTCGAAATCCATCCTACTCCACTACACTCGTAAAGCTCAAATCCAACGAACTCACCTCTTCTGCCGTCCAGGCAGGCACGTAGTAGAATGAAATCCAATATCATATCAAAAATCCATCAAAAGGTATCACTCCATACAATATCCATAGGAAAAATCAAAGACAATACTAAAACAAAGTCTGACATAGAAAAGGCCAAAATAAAACAAATAACGAACTAGTAGAGAACTGGCTCTACTAGCGGCTGGAACTGCTCCGGACAGCCTCAACCTCAAAATATCAACAATGGAGGCGGGTGAGTCCAACACTCAGCAGTACAACCGATATGCATAATAAAACAAATAATAGACAACACTAATCATGCGTCTCCCGAATACGAGAAGGAATAAATGCAATTGAACGAAATCGGAGATAACCGTACTAACCGGATCAAGGTACAAAGGTAACATGTCGTCGGATCGAAGAAATCATAATCCTGTATGCATGTCAATCAAATGCATCCATACAAATGCATCATATATGCAACAATCACAAACAATAAAATGCAATAAATGCATATGGTGACCGTGCACTCGGACATCACTGCTCCCGACGAGGGATCGAGTGGACGGAATGTTGAGTACTCTGTCCTCTGCCCCAAATCATAAATGGGGAGCTCAATGCTCTCATCTCCAGATACACAATGACGGGAGGAAATTCCGGCTACCACGCTGAGTCTCGACCAACGGAGCCAAACAGAGTCCACCATCTGCCGGCTACGCCGCTACACTAAATGCCAACGGAGCCAAACAGAGCTGAACCGACTGCCGGCTACCACGCTGAGTCCCTGACCAACGGAGCAACACTGATATACCACTAACCCATGGGTGGTGGTGGTGTGTGCAGTACATGTAACTGACGATGGGCTCAACCATAGTGGAGCCGACAATCGCACAGCATGCAAACATGATGCATGATACTAAGCATGGCAATCTCATGAATAGCATAGCAAGATCCATACATAAATAAAAGGTGTACCACAAGTCAATGCATCGGATGGAAGGTACACAAACAGATAGGGTATCATATAAACCCTAGGTCCTGAACATGATGTATCACATGGTTGGGTCACTACCGAAAGCATGTATGGTCAGATAAATAATAGCATGCTAATAAATAAACAAACAACATGTAACAGATCATATAGTGACTAACCGAATCAAATGGAAACACAATTCTTGCTATATGTTAAACACTTTATCATGCATATCAAAAGACATAAGTCAAAGTACCCGCCTCCGAAAAATAGAAAGGTCCGATCTGACTCCGAGATACTCGTCTCGCGTCAAAGTCCTTACCGCTGCGGGATGGGGTTGCTGCCAAAAATCAAAAACACCCCACAATACACCAAACCTCACCAATCCGTGACCTAGATTAGAAGCAAAGAAAAACATGAACTGAGATCTAGCCACAAACCTAATTCCACAGCTAGGTATGGCCCTTACCTTCCCAATTCTGCTAGGGCAGATCACAATGAAGACAGAACCACTGTGAAAAGCAAAACTAGGGCACAACTCCTTGTCTTCGGCACTGTCAAACAGAGACACTAGAAGAGAAATTCCGGCCAGCGCTCAGGGACCCAACCTAGGGTTCGGATGCTCGATTTTCGACGGCTCCAGGTGTCCGCGAGAAGAGGAAGGGAGGCTCTGTGAGTTGCAGTGGCAGCGCTGGAAACTCCACAGCAAGGGCTACGGCAGACGAGGCTTCGGCTGGACAGAGGAGAGAAGAATCAGCGTCACTGGAGTCGGGGCAGAGGCTAGGGCACCGGCGATTGGGGTCAGCGTCGGCTTCTGTGGTCGGCGTCGGGTGGCTAGGGCAGGCGGTCTGGCGACGGTGCTAGGGCTGAGAATGCTGTCGTCGTGAGGGGCAGGGGATGAGGAAGAAGAGGAGAGGCGGCTCTCGTCACCGGCGGCAGAGGGGAGAGTGTGTGCACGCGAGAGAGATGAGGAGAAGATCGGGTTTGGGAGAGGAAACCGGCGCGAGGAAGAAGGAGAAAAGGAACGGGCGGAGAAGGTGTCGAGCACGGGGAAAAGAATAAGAGAAAAAGAAAAAGAAAAAGAAAAGATAAAGGAAAAGGAAATAAAACTTTTCCTCATTAAAACAGGGTAGCCTAAACAGGCTTTTCCGGGCCCCGTTTTTATCCCCGTTAACTCGTCCGTACGAGCTCCGAAAAAATTCCCGAAAAATTTCCAAAAATTCCAGAAAATTCCCTTATTAATATTCGCCTATTTTCCGGTATTTTACAGGCTAAATTTATTTTCAGGGAGTGGTTTAGTGAATATGTCAGCTAAGTTTGACTTGGACTCAACGTATTTGAGCTCAATGTCACCCTTAGTAACATGATCCCTGATAAAGTTGTGCCTGATTTCAATGTGTTTGGTTCTTGAATGATGCACTGGATTTTTTGTTAAATTTATTGAGCTAATATTGTCAATTAATACTTTTATATTTGTGATTTTTAAGTTAAAATCTTTTAAGGTGTGCATCATCCATAATAATTGGGCTACACATTCTCCTATGGCTATGTATTCTGACTCAGTTGTAGATAGTGCAACGCAATGTTGCTTTCTACTAAACCAGCTAACAAGTGATGGACCTAGTAGTTGACATCCACCACTTGTACTTTTGCGGTCTAATTTGCACCCAGCATAATCTGAGTCAGAATATCCTATTAATTCAAACTCACTGGTCCTAGGATACCAGATTCCTACGTTTGTTGTTCCCTTAAGATATCTAAAAATCCTTTTGACTTGAGTCAAATGGGATTCTTTAGCACAGGTTTGGTATCTTGCACACATACTAACTGCAAATAAGATATCAGGTCGGCTTGCAGTTAGGTAGAGTAGACTTCCTATTGCACTTCTATAGTACTTTAGATCTACTGGTTTTCCATTTGGGTCATTGTCTAAGATTGTGTTTACTGCCATGGGTGTTTTTATTTCTTTTGTATTTTCCATTCTGAATTTTTTAAGTAATTCTTTAGTGTATTTGTATTGATAAATGTAATTTCCTTCATTTGTTTGTTTGATTTGTAATCCTAGGAAATAGGTCAATTTTCCTACTAAGCTCATTTCAAATTCTTGTTCCATTAGATTAATAAATTCTTCTAGAAAGTCTAAGTTAGTTGAACCAAATATTATATCATCTACATATATTTGTGCTATAAATATGTCGTTATTTAGTAATTTAACAAACAAGGTTGGATCAATTTGACCTTGGTTGAATCCTTTGGATGTTAAGTAAGATGTTAGCCTTTCATACCATGCCCTGGGTGCTTGTTTAAGTCCATATAATACTTTCTTCAACTTAAAGACATAATCAGGGTGTTCTATATTTTCAAACCCAGGAGGTTGACTTACATATACTTCTTCTTTTATTAGTCCATTGAGAAAGGCTGACTTAACATCCATTTGATATAGTCTGAATCCCTTATGGACTGTATAACTTAGTAACATTCTAATGGATTCTAGTCTGGCTACTGGGGCATAGGTCTCATCGTAGTCAAGTCCTTCAACTTGACTGAACCCTTTGGCAACTAGCCTAGCCTTATTCCTAGTAATTTCCCCAGTTTCACTTAATTTGTTTCTAAATACCCATTTTGTTTCTATTACTTTCTTATCTTTAGGTGGTGGCACTAGATCCCAAACTTCATTACGCTCAAATTGAGCTAGTTCTTCTTGCATAGCGATGATCCAATCTAGATCAAGTAGGGATTCAGCTACAGTTTTGGGTTCAATTTTTGAAATCAGGGAGATTTGACTCAGGTTCCTAAAAGATGATCTGGTTTGAACCCTTAGGTATGGGTCACCAATTATTTGATTAGTTGGATGGTTAGGATTTACTCTTATAGTTCTAGGGGGTTCATTTTCTTGAGTGTGTTCATCTTCTTCATAGTCTAGGGATTGATTGGTTTCTTCAGAATTATTAATTTCAGTAGGTTGAAGTTGAGTTTGTCCTTGGGTTTCTTCAAATTTTACATTTGTGGTTTCCTCGATTTTTAGCGTAATTTTGTTATATATTCTGTAACCCCTACTGTTTAGAGAATATCCTACAAAAATTCCATTTTCTACTTTAGAGGTGAATTTTCCTAAATGTTCTCTAGTATTTAGGATGAAAGCTGGACACCCAAATACTTTAAAATATTTTATGTTAGGTTGTTTGTTATAGAATATTTCAAAGAAGGTTTTATTATGTCTTTTATTTAATGTTGTTCTATTTTGCACATAGCAGGCTGTGCTAACAGCTTCTGCCCAGAAATATTTAGGTAGGTTATATTCATTTAACATAGTTCTAGAGGCTTCTAGTAGGTTCTATTTTTTCTTTCTACAATTTCATTTTGTTGGGGGGTTTTAGGACATGAAAATTCGTGATGGTAGCCATTTTCAAGACAGAATTTGTTAAAATTATGATTTTTAAATTCTCCCCCATTGTCACTCCTAATTCTTTTAATTTTAAGATCTTTTTCATTTTCAATTTGTTTGCAAAAGTTTGTAAAGATTTCAAAAGTTTCGTCTTTATATTTTAAGAATTTTACCCAAGTAAACCTAAAATAATCATCTATTATGACTAAACAGTATAAGTTTCCATTTATGGATTTGACTCCATGGGAGTCAAAAAGATCTAAGTGTAGAAGTTCTAATATTGAGTTGGTTTGTGGCTGATTTATTGGTTTGTGAGTGGATTTAGTTTGTTTACCTTGTTGACAAGCATTACATATGGTTGAATCTATGTTAGGTAATTTTGGTAAGCCTCTCACTAGTCCATTTAATTTACTTATATTTCTAAAGTTGGTGTGAGACATTCTTCTATGTCATAACCATGTTTCTTCTTTTTGTGTTAAATAACACTTAATGGAAGAAGTGGTTAAGTTGATGACATAGATGTTGTCTTTTCTAAAACCTTTTAGGCTTATGGTAGGATTATCTAGATGTTTGATTAAACACTCTGTGGATAGAAATTTAACCTTATACCTAGTATCACATAATTGACTTATACTCAGAAGATTATATTTAAAATTTTCAACAAGTAAAACATTTGTAATTATAAAGTCTTTTTAATTCGATATTACCTATACCAATTACCTTGAGTTTGCCGTTGTTTCCAAAGGCAACTGTTCCTAAGCTTTTGTAAGTGAGTTGAGTGAACTTGGTGTGATCTCCAGTCATATGTTTGGAGCAACCACTGTCCAAAATCCACTTGGTTTCCTACAGTAAGTAGGATTTAAAGTTAGTCTTTTTATTTTTGAGCAGGCATTATTTAAGTTAAGTTTAAAATCAAAGTTTTGACATTAATTTTTAAAATTAATATTTTGAAATTAATTTTTAATTTTTAAAATTAAAATTTTGAAATTAATTTTTAAGTTTAAAATTAAAATTTTGAAATTAATTTTTAAGTTTTAAAATTAAAATTTTGAAATTAATTTTTAAATTAAAATTTTGAAATTAATTTTTAGGTTTAAAATTAAAATTTTGAAATTAATTTTTAAGTTTAAAATTAAAAATTTGAAATTAATTTTTAAGTTTAAAATTAAAATTTTGAAATTAATTTTTAAGTTTTAAAATTAAAATTTTGAAATTAATTTTTAAATTAAAATTTTGAAATTAATTTTTAAATTAAAATTTTGAAATTAATTTTTAAATTAAAATTTTGAAATTAATTTTTAAGTTTAAAATTAAAATTTTGAAATTAATTTTTAAGTTTAAAATTAACATTTTGAAATTAATTTTTAAGTTTAAAATTAAAATTTTGAAATTAATTTTTAAGTTTAAATTTAAAATTTTGAAATTATTTTTTAAGTTTAAAATTAAAATTTTGAAATTAATTTTTAAGTTTAAAATTAAAATTTTAAGCCTTATTCATCTCACCCGATCTATATTATCGATCAGGGAATTCTATGATTTTGTGAGATGAAATTGGATTTTTAATTATGGAGTTTTGGTTTAACTTGTGTTAGATTCAGATTTAGTTTTGGTCTTCACAAATAGGCAATCTTCGGATAAACTTCTAAGCTTGGTGAGTCACATGGACGCCATTAGTAGTAACCAACCTTTCGAGATTTTCCGAATAGTCCTATCCACGGAGCTTAGTACTAAATCTTGGTCTAACTGGTTAGGATTCATTTAAGGGTAGCTTCGGTCAGTTCCACTTGGCCAAATGCACTAGATCGAAACCATATCTTTCTAGACATGCGATGCCCAAGCTTCCCTAACGTACTATCATCCAAAAACTTCACCAGTACCATGATTCTTAAACTTGGTCTGTCACGCCCCAGGTAGTCCCTGTCCGAAGAAATTTCGGCAGCATCTCCCCTGTACGGCGGACAATATGAAGCTCAGTATACATACATCTCCATACCTCGGCCACACACGGCCGGAATAATACAATACAAAAGAACAAGCCACGCAGTTTATATCAACATTCCACACAGATATAATATATGATCAATCCACACAGTTCAATAAGGAAAGACGATATAGAACCTCGAAGATATATGCAAACAGCCTACTCCACTACAACGAAGAAAACAAATCCACGAAGTAATGACAATACAACCGCAGCGGAAAACAAAAGTAGCAAACCCGAATGTTCAATGTGAAGTCCACAATACAAACCCACAATACAAGTATATAAGATGCAAAAGTAAAATATAATCCGACAAAGAAAATCCTCGCGATAACGGGGCTAGCGACTGGGATCTCTCCTGACGGCCTCAACCTGAAAAGTAGTAACAACGGGGTGAGTTCAAAGAACTCAGCTGGTAATCCAATAGATATGTACAGCAACATATAACTACCAGTAATATCCTAAGGTACAGTCTCCTAAACCATAGGACCTACAGTACAGTCTCCTAACAATATAACAGGTATGCATAGCTGAATAAACTGTAATGAGTAACCAGAAGCATGTAATACAGTTTACAGCAAGAATAATAAGAAATGCATAACTGAAATAAACTGTACTCACCTGCGAGGCTTGGGCGAATGACTGTGGACATACACAGATAAAGATAGTCAGAACAAATACGCATGTATCCTGTATGCATGTCAATCATATGCAGTCACCCAAGTGCATCATCCAATATGCAACAATCACAATAAATGCAATCTGTGCATATGATGCGATATGACATGGTCACCCCTGACGCTAGTCAGCCGTCTCACACGCGATGGCGAGACCGAGTAGGTAGGGCTGTGACACCGTGCACTCTGTCGTCACTACCCCTGATGAGTGACCGAGTGGACGGGATGCTGTCGGAGTACACCTATCCTCCTACCTCAAACATAGTGAGGGAGCGTAACGCTCTCAACTCCCGGTACGCAATGACGGGGAGGGATCCCTGTCCGCTACCACGCTGCAGTCACACTACCCATGAGCGGACCAGCGGAGCACTACAGAGCAACTGCCATACACACCCTGGGTGCTGTGCCACTACCCATGCAGTGGTCACGTTGTGTGCAGGCCTATGTAGCCGGCCGACGAGCTCAACAATAATGGAGTCGTCAATCGCCCAGCATGCAATCATGCAGGATGGTGCATGATGCTACAGTATGTCATACCTGAACATAGCCTCCTCCATATATGTGTGTGCCCAAAAGGTAAACGCATATATATAACCATGATATAAACAGCATCAATCCAAAGACATCACATATAACAATGATGTAAGTATCATGAATCCAAGAGCATGTATCACACATGTAAAGCAACTAATCCAGTAGAGTAAAGCACTATAGATATGCATCTCTATGAACATATATATACATGGCAAGAGGTAAATATCCAATCCTGAAGTAAAGCAACTAACAGATGAAGCATGTGATAGGTATCAACTAGCTAAGACCAGGGAAGAAATAAATCTACCACCTATCACTAGTAACTATATATAAACTATACATATCATAAGACAGTATCAAAAGATAAGTCAAAGGGTACCCGTCTCAAATAGAAGGTAAAATCCCAAATCCGAAGTCAACGTCGAGACGCCTGTCTCGAATCAGAATCCTGTGTCAACAAACAATATATATATTTTATTTAGCTAAATCCAAATGAATAGCTAAATAAAATCCCTAAAACTAAATTAGGGTAAAACCCTAATCACACAACCTCAATCTACATAATTAAATCTAATGGTTAATTAGGGTTAGTTACCTAATCCCTAATCACCAATTAGATTAGAAATCCAATCTTAGATTAAATCCAATAGTTGACTAGGGTTAATTGTCTTAACCCTAATCATTCCATTAATTTAATCTAAGCAATTAAATCTAATCACAATCAACATAACCCTAATTCATCCACAACAGGCATAACCATCTAAAATAACCAAACTACATGATGATCTACAACTAAGATCAATTATCCTATTCCTTACCTCAAATCCAAGGTGATCACCAATAGATCACAATCAAAGGTGTTGCTGCCGGTTAAGGAAAGCTGCTGGATACACCTCAAAGATCACAACTCCAGCATCACAGCAACAGAACCTCACTGGATTGGATTCAATCGGATCAAGAATCAACAATTCAACACATCACTCCTAATTCAACAACATGTATCAATTACTCCTCAACATACCTCAATTGAGCTGTTGGAAAACAAAGTGATCTGCTGGACCAGACAAGATCCTCAATTAGCAACCGCTGTTGATTGTTGAAACCAAAGGAGCTACTGGTTGAGGTGCTGCCGGAACCACAATTCCAGATCCACAGGACACTCAACCTCACTGGAAATCAATCGGATCACAGTGGAAACAAGCAGGAAGACTACTGATCAAGCATCAACACCTGAAGTCTCTGCCCTACAGCCCAAGCACCACTCACTGGTCTCAACCTCTTCAACCGAATTCCCCACTCAGCCGCAAGAAGAGGAGGACCAATCTGATCGGGAGAAAAATCCAGCACAAGACGAGTCAATACCGAAATAAGAACCCTAATCTAGCTAGAATCCATGAATCAACACAGATCTAACGAAGCCTTACCTCTCTAGATCACCTCCCGATGGCATCACTGTCTGATTCGGCTAGAGAAGACGCAGATCGCTCCATGAATAACTAGAGGAAGATGGACGAGGGAGTCGGTAGGTTGGGAGATGACACGAACCTTGTTCCTCACCGTGCCCTAGCCACCAAGGGTCGTCGTTCGGCCGCAAGAACCACCGGAGCAGAGACCCCTCGGCCGAAGGCAGCCTGGTCTTCCTCGGCACCGTCAAGATCCGGCGACGAGCTCCTCAGGATCGGCGGCGAAGGCGAGAGAAATCGAGAGAGATCGGGCGAGAGGAAGAAGAGAGGATTCGGCTCAAGGAGGAACCGAGAGAGGGAGTCGGGGAAGAAGAGGAAATCACAGTGAAGAGGAGGGTCGGGTTCGGCGTTTGGGAGAAATAAAAAGAAAATGAAAATGTTTTATAAATAAAACATTTCCTCCATTAAACGGTATCCCCAAACAAGCTTTATCCGCGCCCGAAATTAATCCCCTCAAAACTCGTCGTACGAGCTCCGAAAAATTCCCAGAAAACTTCTAAAAATTCCGGAAAAATTCTATAAGGCTATTTCTCAAATAACCCTATTAATTAAATTTTCCGAGATCTCATATGGTCTCTTTTTAACTAATCCTAATTACCCTGCCGGGTTAGTTAATTTTGGAGGTGCCAGCTATTCTGGAGCCTCCCTCTGAATTATTGACCTTTAATTTAAATTTTCGTTTTAGGTTTGTGTCTGTTTCTTTTATAGTTATAATTAACTTGGTGATAGTTTATATTTTGTTGAGTTTTAAATTTTGAATTTTTCGATTTAGGTTTGTATTTTGGTTTTTTATTTGGTTTAATCGAGTTTATATAATATACTTTTTCTTTAGGTATATAATATTGATTAAGTCCTACTTGCGTGGTCAGACACGCTTTTGGAACTCAAGCTTGATTAGTTGATTTGTATTGAGTTATTAATGACTTAAAAGTTTTATTTGAGTTCGACTTGTATCCGAGTCCGGTTTTATTATAACATGCTTTTTGATTGTTCAGGATTAAGTCAAGATTTTTTGATCTTGTTGTAAATTTTTCTGGCATTTCTTTTAAATTGTTAATATCATTTTTTAATGATAAATTCTCCTCCTCAAGTGTTAGATCTTGAGTTGGATTTGAATTTTTGATTTGTTCCTTGAGGTTTTGATTTTCCTCAAGAAGTGATTTGTTTTCATTTTCTATTTTAATTAATTTACTATTTAAACAGGAAATTATTCTAAAAATTTTTTTGTTTAAATTAAAATATACCTCATTCGGGCCTTCAAAAACGAGTACGGACTCGTGGCTTGTTTCGGGTTCAGACCCGTCTTCATCTTCCGACTCGTCTTCTGTTTCAGCTTCGCGGGCCATCAGTGTGAGGTGGCTCTCATGTTTCTGCTCTTCTTCCTCCGATTCGTCCGAGGAGTCGTCCCACGTTGCTTTGAGGGCCTTCTTTTTGGTTGGCTTCGGTTTGTCGAACTTCAGTTTTGGGCATTCGTTCTTGTAGTGTCCCTTTTTATTGCAGCCGAAGCAAGTCACGTTCTTTGGGAGAACTGATCTTTTGAAGGTCCTTTTTGCTGAAGCTCCTTTTTCTCCTGGTGAACATTTTTCTTACCAAGTTCACCAGGTGTTCTTCGTCTTCGGAGTCTTGGTCGGAATCTTCTTCATATTCAGGCTTGCTCTTCTTTTCTTTGGAGGAACCTGCAAATAAAGCTATACCTTTCTCGGCTCCAACATTAGTTTGTTCATGTAATTCTAATTCACAGAAAAGCTCGTCTAATTTTAACTTAGAAAGATTTTTAGAAATTTTGTAGGCATCTACGATTGATGCCCACAAACTATTACGTGGAAAAGCATTTAATGCGTACCTTATTAAGTCTCTATTTTCCATCTGGTGGCCTATCGCATGAAGCCCGTTGAGGATGTCCTTGATCCTCGCGTGGAGCTGATTCGCCGTTTCACCTTCCTGCATTTTTATGTTAAGAATTTTATTTAAAAGCAGGTCCCGTTTTGTTACCTTGGCGTCGCTCGTTCCCTCGTGCAGCTCTATCAATTTGTCCCATAGCTCTTTAGCGTTTTTGTGTGGACCGACTCTGTTCAGTTCTTCTCTTGTTAATCCGCACTGTAGAGTGTTGATCGCTTTATTTTCTGTTGACGCCTTTTTCTTCAACAGTCTTCAGGATCCAGTATATTCCCGGAGCTGTCCGCTGGAATTTTATAGGGTCTCGTAACGCTCATCCACTGGTCGAAGTCTGTTTTGAGGTAAACCTCCATGCGCTTCTTCCAGTACGGAAAATCATCCCCGTTGAAGAGTGGAGGTCGTACTGTGCTGAATCCTTCTGTCTGAGACAATTTAGTCATGCGCACAGAAGAAAGAAAAGAAAAGCAAAAATCCCAAGACTTGGTCTTGGATTAGTAGTGCGGAAGAAGAAAAATAATAGAAGTATCTAAATTGGTGTTGCACCAATTTAGATTTAATTGCAACGAAAAAAAATTCAAAGCAGGTAATAATACCAGTTTGAAATTAAACGTAAAACTGAAAACAAAAAAAAATTTAATTTTTCACCCCCTGTCTGATTGGTGGTTGCTCCAAATCAGAGCGGTACCTGCTCTGATACCACTTGTAGGACTGTGATCGTTCGATAGAGGGGGGGGGGTGAATATCGATTCGAAAACTCGAGTGTAAAAGTACACAGCGGAAAAGTAAATGAACATAATTGATTTTACTTCGTTCGGAGCCTGTGACGACTCCTACTCGAAGGCCCGTGGTCCTTGACCACTTTCGTTGGGCAATCACTAGCAATTCGAATGTGATTACAAAAAGAGTACAAGAAATGCTAATGAAACAAAGCACAAAGCTGTACCGACAGAAAAGAAAACTTAAAGAGCAAGGGCGCGTTGTCGGAGCTTTGTTAGCGTCGCTGGAGCACAGAGCAGCAAAGCAATCTGGGAATTCTGAGAGATGTGTGTTTTTGAAGCTCCACCCCTGGGGCTTCTTTTATATGCTGCTCCGGGCGCCTGGATCCCTTCCGGGCGCCCTGGTGCGACGTGGCAAGTCCAGTCAGGATGCTCCACGTGGCGAGGCGACGCAGAGGATAAAACTTGCCTCCGGGCGCCCGGACCACCTTTTTCCAGAGATTCCTTCTCCTGCAAAACAAGGTTAGTCCGAGGCAAAATATACCCTGCAACACAGATTGTTAGCACAATGAATTAACAGAAAAAGTATGACTTAGATTCCGTCTTTCCGAGACCGGAATCTAGTCACGATCTCGACTTAGATATCCGAAATGGATCTAAGCCGGATCGACGCCTAATGTTCCCTTCCCGGGAACGCGTCCTCGCAATCACTCCCCTCTAGTGACTTACCTTACTTACCTGCCAGACGTCTGGTCAGCCCTTCGACCCGTCTGGACTTCTCGCCAGCTATCCGGTCAGCCCGTTGACCTAGATGGACTTCTTGCCAAGCGTTCGGTCAGCCCATCGACCCGCTTGGACTTCGTGCCAGCTATCTGGTCAGCCCGTCGACCTACCTGGGCTTCGTGCCAGACATCCGGTCAGCCCGTCGACCTGTCTGGACTTATCCTGCACACTCGATCAGAGTGTTAGATCAACAATAAACCTAACTTAACCTATTTGTCATTCATCAAAACCTGGGTTAAATCGTTAGTGCTAACCGCACCAACAAGAACCATTTCGAAACTCTAAGTTGACATTTTGACTAGATTCTGGTATCGGTGAGACGAAATCTAATTACTACTCTTTTTCTATTGTGCTAACTTTTGTTTTGCAGGGTAGTTTAAACTATTATTTTTTCCTCGGACTAACTCTTTCTTGTAGGAGATGAACATTTTAGAGAAAAGTGGTCTAGGCGCTCGGAAGGAAAAATTTATCCTCGATAGCTTGGAGCACACTGATTGGTCCGATGACGTCACGGTCCAGGTGCCCGGAAAGGATCCGGGCGCCCAGAACCCCCTATATAAGGTGTTGGGGTTGCAAGATTGCAAACATAGTCTCACATTGAAAACACATGGGAAAGATCATGAGTTTATAAGAGAAAAGATATCTCCATTGGCATGAGACCTTTTAGGTAGAGCCCAAGAGCAAAACCGTGAGGGCTTAGGCCTAAAGTGGGCAATATCATACTATTGTGGAGATATCTAAATTCTTTTTGATCCTACAATTGGTATCAGAGCCCGGATTGCTAGAAGGTTTAACCGCCGACTGTGCATAAGAGTTATGGTCTGATTGAGCCATGTGAGTATAATATTGACCTCGAACAAAGAACGTGGGGGATCCTATGTTCAGATCAAGAGGATCAAACACCAGAAAGGAAGTCCTAGTTGCGGCTAGGCAAGGAAGTCCTAGTAGGTCGGGTGGATCGAGGGGCAGGAAGACCTGATGGGTCGAGGATCGGACGTAGGAAGCATGTGGTCCTTTGTTTGAGGGGGGGATTGCTGGGGTTGCAAGATTGCAAACATAGTCCCACATTGAAAACACATGGGAAAAATCATGAGTTTATAAGAGAAAAGATATCTTCATTGGCATGAGGTCTTTTAGGTAAAGCCCAAGAGCAAAATCATGAGGGCTTAGGCCCAAAGTGGACAATATCATACCATTGTGGAGATATCTAAATTATTTTCGATCCTACACAAGGAGGGTGAGTCTTGAAGCAAGGAACTACAACGCCATCCAACGCTTGCTCTGTCGTGCTGTGCTCCTGCGACGCTTCGAAGCTTCTCCGACAACGTGCTGCTAAGAATTTCTTTTTCCTTTATTCTGTTGTCGGTATTCATTTTAAAAGTTCCTATACTTACACTTGTAACATTTTTACGAACTGTTAGTGATGGCCCAACGAAAGTGTAGGATCGAAAAGAATTTAAATATCTCCACAATAGCATGATATTGTCCACTTTGGGCCTAAGCCCTCATGGTTTTGCTCTTGGGCTCTCCCCAAAAGGCCTCCTGCCCCTCGGTCCACCCGACCTACTAGAACTTCCTTGCCTAGTCGCAATTAGGACTTCCTGCCTGGTGTCTGGTCCTCTTGATCCGAACATAGGAGCCCCCACTTTCTTTGTTCGAGGTCAATATTGTACCCACATGACTCAATCAGACCATAGCTCTTGTGCACAGTCGGCGGTTAAACCTTCTGGCAGTCCAGGCTCTGATACCAATTGTAGGATCGAAAAGAATATAGATATCTCCACAATGGTATGATATTGTCCACTTTGGGCCTAAGCCCTCATGGTTTTGCTCTTGGGCTCTACCCAAAAGGCCTCATACCAATGGAGATATCTTTTCTCTTTATAAACCCATGATCTTTCCCATGTGTTTCCAATATGAGACTATGTTTGCAACCTTGCAACCCCAACAGAAAGCACTCGACGAGTGCAGACCTTGGAGTAGGAGTCGACAAAGGCTCCGAACCAAGTAAATCGAATTGTGTTAGCGTTGTTCTCTTTCTCTTCCGCCGCTTACTCTCGATACGATAATTTTTTTAATCACTATTCACCCCCCTCTCTAGCGAATTTCTCGATCTAACAAGTGGTATCAGAGCAGGTACCGCTCTGATTTGGTGCAACTACCAATCAGATAAGGGGGTAAAATTCTTTTTCATTTTTTTTCGGTTTTCAGTTTTACGTCATAGTCCAAACTGGTATCGTTACCTTTTTGAAAATTTTCTCATAGTAATTAATCTGAATTAGGTGCAACACTAATTAAGTCTTAGATACTTTTTATTTAAATACCATACTACTAATCCAAGACCAAGTCTTGGGATTTTTTTTTTTTTTTTTTTTTGTGTCCAAGGTAAAAATGTCTATTCAAGAAGGACGGAGCATCTATGAACCACCACCATACGATTAAGAAGATTTCAACTACTGGAGGCGAGGAATGGTTCTTAGGAAGCCTAAATTTCAATAATGTGCTGATATTGAGAAAACTTTCTCGGGATTCAGAATTAAACAAAAATGTAAGTAAATTAATTTGTAATGTTTCACTTAACAATGTTATATGCAGACTAGAAATGTACAAGAATGCATATGAGCTTTGAACCCAGTTGATCAAGCTTCACGAGGAGCTGATGGAATTAGAAGATCAAGTCAAACTAGAGTTTTAATCTGAGTCTGAATCTCTAGAATCAGACCAAACCTGCTTCATGGCCTTAATGGCACAAGGAGAGGTAGAAGGATTTGAATTAGAGTTAGAACAGAAGTCAGAATTCGAATATGAGACGACGGTGGACAAGGAGGAGAATCCTAACAAGGATTCTAAAGGTAAATTTGTAAATTTAAAATTCAAATATCATTTAATATGTTTTAAATGCAGTGAAAGAGGGCATTATAAAAGTAAGTATCCCTCCTATAAGACTCGAACCATACAAACAGATGTAAAGGAGAAGTCGACACCTAAAGTTCAAAAAGGGAAGGAGCATATCTAATGCTTCAATTGCAAAAAAATGAGTCACTACAAACTTCAATGCCCAGAAAGAAGACCCAAGGATCCAGGGGGAGCAAAGGTTAGTAAGTTTACTATACATAACAATTCAATTTTTTCTACACATGTTAGTAAATTAGATAATTATCATTGTTCTAGTTTGGATTTACCTCAACAACTAGATATGCATGCTCAACCAAATAAATTAACTAATAAAAATCTAAACAATAATTTAGAATATAATTCTTTAATCTTTAAAATTTCATATTCAAGGTTTAGGGAATTATAAAAATAAATCAATCTTTTGAAAAATAAAATTCATAAACAAGAACAGATAATTAAATTATCAAATCTAGACTTGAATTACAAGTCTAAACCAAACCTAAGATATAATCAAGTATCCTTTGATTATGAAATTAATCAACAAATATAATTCAAACAATTTGAATTTAAAAAACTAATAAAAACTTAAATTTTTTTATCAATAATTCAGGGGAAGACTCCAAACTAGTTGACACATTCAAAAATAATCTACCCGACAGGGTAACAAAAAATAATCTACCCGGTAGAGTAATTAGGACTAGTTTAAAAAGGGACAATAGTTTAACTTGACCTATGGTACTGGTGAAGTTTTGGATGATAATACGTTAGGGAAACTCTGTCTATGCATGTCTAGGAAGATATGACTTCGACCTGATGCATTTGACTTAGTGAAACTAACCGAAGCTACCCCATACGGATCCTAACTAGTTAGACCAATGTTTTGTACTAAGTTCAGTGGATAGGACTATTTGGAAAAACTCGAATGCATGGTTACTCTAATGATGTCCAAGTGACTCACCATAGCCCAAAAGTTTATCTAGAAAATGTCTATTTGTTGAGCCCAAAGCTAAACCTGAATCTAAAATAAAGTTAAACCAAACATTAAAATTAAACTTAACTTCATCTCACAAATATTATAGGTTTCTCTGATTGAAAACATAGATCGGATGAGATGACTAAGGACTTAGAATCGAACCAAATCGAATCGAACAAAATCGAATCAATCGAATCGAATCAAACCAAATCGAATCGAACCGAATCAAATTGAATCGAACCAAATCGAATCGAATCGAACCAAATCGAATCAACAAAATCAAATTAAATTAAATCTAATTAAAATTAAATTAAATCTAATTAAAATTATATTAAATCTAATTAAAACTAACTTAAATTAAATTAAATTAAATTAAATTTAAACTAAAATTAAATTAAATTTGAATTAAAACTAAAATTAAATTAAATTTAAGTAAAACTAAAATTAAAATTAAATTAAATTAAATTAGATTAAATTAATTTAAATTTAAACTAAAATTCAATTATACTAAATTTAAATTAAAACTAAAATAAAAATTAAATTAAATTAAATAAAAATTAAATTAAATTAAATTGAAAATTCGATTTCAAAATTATTTTATTATTATTTTTTTAAAAAAAATATTATAAAAATCCTTTTAAAATTTATTTTAAAAAATTATTTCAAAATTATCTTAAAAATTTATTATTTTAAAAAATTTAACTTAAAAATTATTATAATTATTTTAAAAATTATTTTAAATGATTTTTTTTAAAAAATATTATTTCAATTTAAAAATCATATTAAAATTTCTTTTAAAAAATTCTTTTTAATGTATTGTAACTTAAAAATTCTTTTAACTTAAAAATTCTTTTTAAAAAATTATTTTAACTTAAAAATTCTTTTTAAAATTTATTTTAAAAATTATTTCAACTTAAAAAAAAATTATATAAAATTATTTTAATTTATTTTTAAAAAAAAAATTATTTTAACTTAAAAATCATTTTAAAATTTATTATAAAAATTATTTTAACTTAATTTTTTTAAAAAATTATTGTAACTTAAAAATTATTTTAACTTAATTTTTTTAAAAAAATTATTTTAACTTAAAAATTATTTTAAAAAATTACTGGAACTTAAAAATTCTTTTAGCTTAAAAATTATTTTTAAAATTATTATAACTTTAAAAATTCTTTTAAAAATTATTTTAACTTAAAAATTCTTTTTAAAAATTATTTGAACTTAAAAACTCTTTTTAAAATTATTTTAACTTAAAAATTCTTGTAAAAATTATTTTAACTTAAAAATTCTCTTAAAAAAATATTTTAACTTAAAAATTCTTTTTAAAAATTATTTTAACTTAAAAATTATTTTTTAAAAAATATTTTAAAAATTATTTTAACCTATTTTTTTTAATTTAAAAATTATTTTAAAAAACTATTTTAACTTAAAACTTTTTTTTTCTAAAAAAAAACTTAGTTTAATATTATTTCAATTAGTTAACTTTAAATTTATTTAAATATAATTAAGTTAAAAATTAACTTAAAAAAATTATTAAGGAATTAATCTTAAAAATCAAATTAAAATTAACTAAAAATAAAATTTTAAACTTAAATTTAAAATTAAAATTAAACGTAACTTAACTAAAAATTAACTTAAATTAACTTCAATTAATTAAACTATTGATAATGATTAACTGTTATTGATTTAGTAACAAATTATTTTATTTAACTTTAACCTTAAATTCAACTTAATACATCTAAATCTAAAGTTAATTATTTTTAGACTAATTGATTAATAAATGAACAATTATACCAAGTATATAGAGATAATTATATAGGAAAATATTATTAACCCTAAATCTCCTAAAACACTTAGGTAGAAAATTTGCTAAAGCTTTGAAAATTAACATACCCAAACCAGTGTTGACTTTAGGGGAGTGTTGACTTCAGGAGTAGTGTTAACGTCAGGAGAGGTGTTTTTGAGAAATATGTTTGTAAAAATATTTTAAAAATCTATAAATATAAAAATATTTTTAAAAACCTTCTCACACTTTATTTGAAAAATATTCTTCAAATAGTTTCAAAACCTTTTTAATCATTTCGAAAACTATTTTACAAATTTATTTTATACAAATTTATGCTTTTCAAAAATCATTTTGACTTAACATATTTTGAAAAATTATTTTGTTACTTAGTAAACATTTTAAAACTTACGTTGACAAGCTCTTCTTAAAAAATTTTGGTGAACAATCACTTTTAAATTTGTTTTTTTATTGGAAAATGTTTTGAAAACTCACTTTCAAACTTTGTGTTCTTTTATTTTGGATCAATTCTCCTAGACACATAAGAAATTTTACTTGTGGTTAATAAGAAATCCTAAGAATGTGTCAAGTTAAGGGGAGCCCTGATTGAAAGACCAAAAGTAATTTTTTTAAAAAAAATTACTTTTGTAAATCTTTGAAATTAAGTTTGAAAAGTTATTTTCATAATCTTTTACAAAAATTTCTCTTTGCTTTACAAATTTTTGTGAAAACATCTTAAAAATATTTTGAAAATGCACTATCAAAAAGTTACTTAAACTTTCAGAAGCTATTAATTGTGAAACTCACTTTTATCACTTAGAAAATTTGTTTAAAAATTACTTAAAAGTTTTAAGGTGATGATGTTTATTTAAAAATGTTTTCTTTAAAAATTTTAAAGCCTTAATTTAAAAATTCTCTTAAGTTTTCTTTGATGTTTATTTAGAAATTTTTTCTCTCCTCAATCATTTTAAAATAAACGTTGAAAGATATTTTTACAAACACTTTAGAAAGTTTTTCACACATTGTTGGCGCAAAACCTAATAGAACATTAAGTTTATATCCTTTTGATGTGTGCCAAAGGGGGAGAGTGATGTCTTAAGTTAGAAAAAATTATCCAAAACCTCTCAAACTTTTTCGAATTTCTCAACTCTTGAGAATTAACCCTTAAAAGCCCAAGCCTAACTTAAGAAAATTGTCAAATATCAAAAAGGGGGAGATTGTTGGTACAATCGACTTCTAGGGTTTCGATGTTTGACAATATGACCAAAGTTGACCCAAACTGGACTTGATGTTTGGGAGAAAGAAGTCTAGTCAGGACTAGATGACTAGCAAAGGTGAGTTCTAACCAAAGGTTAGGCAAAGTGTAAGTCCCGGTGAGTGAAACCGGACCCTAATGAGTGAAGCTAGATGGTGGAAGTCCCGGTGAGTGAAGCCGGACCCTAGTGAGTGAAGTTAGGTGGTGGAAGTCCCGGTGAGTGAAGCCGGGCTCTAGTGAGTGAAGCTAGGTGGAGGAAGTCCTGGTGAGTGAAGCCAGACAATGAAAGTCCTAGTGAGTGAAGGTAGACAACCCTAGGGAGGTAGCCCTAGGTTTATTGTATTATTTTTATCTATTGTGCTAACTCAGTGTTGCTAGGTCGACAGGCTGACCGTGTAGCTGACACAAAGTCCAGACAGGTCGAAGGGCTGACCGGACGTCACTGGAGGGGAGTGACTATGAGGGCGCGTTCTCAGAAAGGGAACTTAGGCGCCGATCCAACTTAGAACCATTTCGGAACTCTAAGTTGAGATCTTGACTAGATTCCGGTCTCGATGAGACGAAATCTAATTACTACTCTTTTTCTATTGTGCTAACTTCTGTTTTGCAGGGTAGTTTAAACTATTATTTTTTCCTCGGACTAACTCTTTCTTACAGGAGATGGACATTCTGGAGAAAAGTGGTCCGGGCGTCCAGAAGGCAAAACTTATCTTCGATGGCTTGGAGCACGCTGATTGGTACGACGACGTCACGGTCCAGGCGCCCGGAAGGGATCCGGGTGCCCGGAACCTCCTATATAAGGAGGGTGAGTCCTGAAGCAAGGAACTACAACGCCATCCAACGCTTGCTCTGTCGTGTTGTGCTCCTGCGACGCTGCGAAGCTTCTTCGATAACGTGCTGCTAAGAATTTTTTTTTCCTTTATTCTGTTGTCGGTATTCATTTTAAAAGTTCCTGTACTTGTAACATTTTTACGAACTACTAGTAATTGCCCAACGAAAGCACTCGACGAGTGTGGGCCTTGGAGTAAGAGTTGACAAAGGCTCCGAACCAAGTAAATCGAATTGTGTTAGCATTGTTCTCTTTCTCTTCCGCCGCTTACTCTCGATACGATAATTTTTTTAATTGCTATTCAGCCCCCCTCTAGCGAATTTCTCGATCCAACAAGATGCACATCCGGTATCTAATACCCATGAAGAAGAAATATAGATTGACTTCTATAATATATATACCCGAGACAGAAGTTTCACTTCTCTTCCTTTTCATT
Organism: Zingiber officinale; assembly: GCF_018446385.1. Taxonomy (NCBI): domain Eukaryota; kingdom Viridiplantae; phylum Streptophyta; class Magnoliopsida; order Zingiberales; family Zingiberaceae; genus Zingiber; species Zingiber officinale. The sequence continues at coordinate 26,460,496 of NC_056000.1, read as the reverse complement.
TCCTCTAGGTATAATTTGCAGTTCCTTTTCCAATATCCGGTCTCATCACAGTGGAAGTAGGTTCCTTCCTTAGATCCCCCACCTTTATGTTTCAGTGCATGAGTCTTGCCTTTTCCTTTGACTTGAGTCTTACCCTTACCTTTAGGCTTCCACTTGCCTTTGCCCTTCGGAACCGTCGAAATGGTACTAGGCTTTGCATTCTTAAGGTTGAGTTCAACAGTTCTCAACATGCTCAACATCTCAGGCAGTGGTTTATCAATTTCATTCATGTTAAAGTTCATGACAAATTGATTGTAGCTCTCGGGTAATGACTGCAGAATAAGGTCAGTGGCTAATTCTTGACCTAGTGGGAATCCCAACCTTTATAGATTCTCCACATACTCGATCATTTTGAGCATATAAGGCCCTACGAGACTTCTTTCTTGCATTCTACATTGAAATAGAGCTTTGGAGATCTCAAATCTCTCATGCCTTACTTGCCTTTAATATAGTTGTCTAAGATGTTCAATCATGTCATAGACATCCATGTTCTCATGTTACTTTTGAAGCTTAGAGTTCATGGTAGCGAGCATAAGGCATGATATATCTAATGCATCATCTTGATGCTTCTTATAAGTATTCTTACCAACTTTAGTGGCACTAGTGGGGGTGCTTTAAGAATGGGCTTCTCTAGGACACATAATTTTCTTTCTTACTTGAGAACTATTCTTAAGTTTTTGTACCAGTCCAGGAAGTTAGTTTCATTGAGCTTGTCCTTATTAAGGATAGATCGCGGAGAGAGTATTTGACGTATTTGACGACATGGAGATCTACAACAATAAAATACAAAAATAAGTATCATATTTTGATCATTTAACTAGGCCTTTAATTAAATGATTCTCCTACTAAATTGTAAAGTTTTGGTAGGAGCAAGTCATGAATGTCGTTATACCCACACTAATAGCTCCAAATCCAATTGTGATAACATTCATGTGGGACAAGATCCATATTATACCGCATCTTGAGTTAGCTTTGGCTAATCACCCAAGACTTAGTATAACTTAGGTAGGCAACATTTACCAATTACATCATATGTAACTCTTGTATCATTGTGTGAACAAGACTATTTGTTCATTTGTCAATCTTATGAAATCCACATTATAACACATCTTAAGTTAGCTTTGACTAGTCCCCAAGGCGTATCACAGCTGGGGGCACATGGTTTCGTGGCCGAGAGGTCCAGGGTTCAATCCTCGGAGTGTCATTGCCTGGGGTTAGTGCCCCGGCCATGCGCTTTCAACTATGTACCTGCATTTACCTCCCTCCATATCTGTGGGACCGGCTCTAGGGGGCCGCTGATGTGGCGGTTCCACATTTTTTTTTTTTGAGTTAGCTTTGACTAATCACTCAAGACTAGTATAATTGAATTACATTGTATGGGATATGCCTCTAAGTTCTCAATCTAATTGAGGTAACTTAGTTAAGTCACACCCAAAGTCTAATAGTCGAGCATCACTATTGTCCTATCGCACTCTACCAAGATAAAACGAGTCACTTTGCTTTGGCAAACCTGACTATAAATGATTGAGGTAGTAGTGAGTACCGAACTTTGGTAGGTATATTTAAAAGAGACTTAATTATGATTAAACTACACATGTATCACATACAATCATAGCATATCATGGTATACATTGTTGGGACCTTGACGCCCGCTAGAGGGGGGGGGGCGAATAGCGTCTCACCCAAATCGATCGCTTCCTATAATGTTAGTGCATAGCGAAAATACAAAAACAAATACTAACAAGAGAAAGCAAACCTAACACGTTGATTTAACGTGGTTCGGGGATAAAGCTCCTACTCCACGACTGTCCATAAGGTGGACGATCCCGATCCGTCGGTGGATGACTCACCGGAAAACCTCCGGCTAGCTCAAGCTCCTTGTCGGTGGAGAAACCTCGCCACAAACACTTGAATACAAGCACACCGATCACACGAAGGCTTGGGAGACTCTAATAGGCTTTAACCAAGTCTATTTCGTCAACCATGCCCAAACACCTCGAGCTCTATTAAATAGAGCTCGAGAGGAAAACACTAAGCTGTTTTCTTGCTACCAGTCGACTGGTGTATGCACCAGTCGACTGGTCCTTTAAGTGAAGCCGACCGTTACCCAACGTTCGATTACCAGTCGACTGCTACAGTGTACCAGTCGACTGCTACAGTAACCAGTCGACTGTTACAGTACTGCTACAGTGTCATAACAGTACTGCTACAGTAAATCCTAAAACACATAGAATTTTGCCCTGAGTACAATCACTCAACACTCGTTCTCGTCCGACCAACCTAGACCTAGCCTTTTAGCCTCCTCCATCAGCCTCGCGCCCCTCAGATGTCTCCCCATCCTTCACGTCTTGCCTTTTGGAGCTTTCTTCGGCCTTGTCCATATTGTCGGGTCTTCCTTTGCCAAGAGGCTCCTCACCTCCGGGACTTCATCCATTGTCAAGTCACACTTGGACTTACGTTGCCAAAACTACATGCTTGGACTTACACCGCCAAGACTCATTCTTGGACTTTCTTCATTTGCCAAGATCACACTTGGACTTTCCTTGCTGTACCTGTATCCTGCACACTCACAATGCATATCAAATACAACAATAAACCTAACTTAAACCTTTGCTCAAACATCAAAACCTAGGGCACCTATATTGCTCCAACATACATCACATATATGCATAAATAAACGTGACATGGTTATGACCCCATTTTCTATAATCCTCTCAAGCCAATAGAAGACCGTAAGGCCAACCTAGGCAAAAACATCTTCAACAAGTGCTTCCTTGATCGTCATGTGTTGTTGTCCTTCTTCCTTTTCACCATCGTCAAGTAGACTTATTCTTCTCTAATTTGTACATTACAAAATCTAAAGAAACTTGAGTTTTATTCGAGTGTAGTCTAAATTTACAATAGGAGTGAAAGAAGAGAGGCACGACATGTAGACCGTATTATGAATTACAATACACATCTAATCACATCGGGGGTTAAGGGTCATAACCATGCACCATGTCATATAGCATTCACAATCTATTATGACATAAAATTTACTATGGTTTAAACAACTCATTATGAGCCGCAACGCCATGATGGTCTCGCTAAAAACCTCTTGGCCGAAACTTGCTTATAATCATGCAATCATAATAAACATGTCATGCATTTCTATATCACATATGAAATTCTACTATAACTTAGTATATGTCTCCGTAACCTAGCTCTGATACCACTGTAAGGTAACTAGGGTGCTAAACACGCAAAAGCGCAGAGGAAAACATCTAGTTCCTCTAGAAAATTCATGCGAAAGAAAACCATATACTAAGATTTACATGAGAGGGAGTTATACCTTTGATGCGTGGCCTTCGCAATCCCGACAGCAACATTTCTTTAGATGCAGATCTTAGCGCGATCAAGTGGTCGCGCCTCTATGGTATTCACATGAACAAGGCTTGTTTGTCTCACAAACTCACAAAGTGGAAAATAAAACAACCAAAGGTTGTGCTAGCAACCCTTCTTGAGAGTTTCAGCCAAGTGGAAGAGAGGAGGAAGAAGAGAAAGAACACCAAAAACTCATCATGAAAATAAATCCAAAAATCCCTTTTTGTAGATTTATGAAATTGCCCCATGCCTTAATGTCAATTGCCTTAATTGACATTAATATTTGTCTTTATCCAATGAATCAAATGCATCCTGCATGAGCAATTCAAGTTGTACACTCCTCTTTCTTCATGAATTCAAATTCATAAAATCACTTAATGAGTCTAACTCATTAATCATCAATTCAATTGACTCAATGAGTCTAATTCAAATTGGACTCAATCCAATAGTTGGATCCAATGAGTCTAACTCAATGAGTCTAATTTGAATTAGATTTAATCCAATGATCCATCATATGAATCTATCTTCATTTACTTATTCTTTGTGTGTGACCCAATAGGTTCTCGTAACGTTGGTAATGTATCCAAATCAACATTTAGATACATAAACAATGAGTGATATCTGCCAAGGCATCATTGCTACCCAAGTGACAAGAATGTCGAGATCCGATTTAACCTTTCCATAACTATTATCTTATATAAATCAGCCCCTCTATCCTTGATATCTAGATTGATCAATAAGACATATACCATGTCATCCTCTTATTAATCTTTGTATTTCTTGATCTCTAAGTAGACACACTCAATCAAATAAGCTCAATATCGCATATTGACTCATTTAAGCATGACCATGCATTCTTGTGTCCTACTAATCAAGGGGTCCACAGATATCACTTCCGTTATATGAAAGGATAGATTCCATCTACACCACTCACATCCCTCCGCATAACTTATTGCATACCCAGTGATCGACTTTATGGTTCACCCTGTTACGGGTGACCTTTGTCAATACCAAAGTATATAATTCTTTATGTAGAGAACCGTAGTGACTTCAGGTCTAAGTGTTGGTGCAACATCCCTCAGGTCAAGGTTGACCTGGTTGACCAAGCTTGAGTCTTGGTTTGAGTTTCGATGTTTAACAATGCAAGGTTGATTGAAGAAGAGTCAATTGGTCAAGGATGACCGGATACTTGATTGGGAAGTCCTAGTGAGTGAAGCTAGGCAGGAGGAAAATCCTGGTGAGTGAAGCCAGGTGAAAGACCTAGTGAGTGAAGCTAGGTAGGAGGAAAATCCTGGTGAGTGAAGCCAGGTGAAAGACCTAGTGAGTGAAGCTAGGTAGGAGGAAAATCCTGGTGAGTGAAGCCAGGTGAAAGACCTAGTGAGTGAAGCTAGGCAATTGGGAAGTCCTAGTGAGTGAAGCTAGGCAGGAGGAAAATCCTGGTGAGTGAAGCCAGGTAAAAGACCTAGTGAGTGAAGCTAGGCAATTGGAAAGTCCTGGTGAGTGAAGCCAGGCAAGAGAAATCCAGATGGGTCTAGGTTGACCAGACATCTGGTGAGAGTCCAAGTAGGTCAGAGGGATTGACCGGATACTTGGCAAGAAGAGAAAAGTCCAAGTGGGTCAAAGGGATTGACCAGACACTTGGTGAGAGAGTCCTAGCTGGTCAAGGGTGACCGGATGCTAGGTCTTATGTACCAACAAGTCATGGTTGACTAGATGTTGGTTTAGGGGCTTGACTTGGTTTTGGGCAAAACCAAGATCCGGATTGATCACCGATTGATCCAAAGAGATCCGAATCGATCACCGATTGATCCAGCAGATTTGGATTGATCACCGATTGATCAGAGATCCGATCGATCGGATCGATCAGAGATCGATCGATCGGATCGATCCAGAAGATCCGGATCGATCGCCGATCGATCCGGTGAGTCCTCGCGAACAGAACCCCGATCGATCGGTGGATCGATTCAGAGGTCCCAATCGATCGGATCGATTGAGGTTCTGCTTTGATAAGCACTGGATCGATCCGTGATCGATCCAGCGCTTTTCGAGCAAGACGCTCTGGATCGATCCGTGGATCGATCCAAAGCCTCTCTGATCGATTGGGAGCATTCCAATCGATCGGGATTCGACCGTTAGCGTCGATTTAAGCCGCAGGCGTTCATTTCCTTCGGCATTGCTTCCACGACAAAGCTCAGATCTTCACCAGCGACTCCACAGAGCTCTCCACGCCAGTTCTTGAAGTTCTTGGAGGTTCTTCCAAGTCAAGAGGCGGATCTATTGCAAGAGGAAGAAAGCTAGGGTTAGGGTTTTCTTGTACTCATTGTAAGCTTTGTGCTTGTATTTTGTATCCTTTCCCCTTCTTCTTGTAGTGTGAACTTGTAGGGCTTCTCCGCCTTTGGTAGTTACTGAAAAGGAGGGTTTTATTAGTGGAGGGTGCGTGAGTATGTGTGGATCCTTGGACTAGTCACCTCTTGTGAGGTGGATACCAAGTAAACCAACCTTGTTAGCGTTGTGTGGTTTGTTTCTTGTATTTCCGCTGCGCATCTTTGAAGAAACAAGCAACGACGAGCATCTAGCACGCGACGAGCTATTCACCCCCCTCTAGCTACTTTTCGGTCCCAACAAGTGGTATCAGAGCGAGGCCGCTCTTCAGCGGAATCATCGCCGGAAGGGTCAAGCATAACAAGAAGAGCTAGAGGGTGAAGAAGTTGAAGCAAAATTGTCAAAGTCAAAGAAATTCAAAAGCTCAACTTCTACAATGGAATTTCGAGATGAGCTCGGATTCTACACGAGGGTGGCTCCACCGTACACATCCACAAGCTTCGATTCTTGGAAATCAAGAATCGAAAATTTTCTTATGATGGAGATAGAGCAATGGTTTGCTCTTATGGAAGGCTTCAAGACTCCAACAAACTCAAAGGGCAAAGTTCTCAAGAGGAGCAAGTGGAGCCAAGAGCAAGTCCAAAGGTGCGAGGCCAATGACAAAGTGACCAAGCTTTTGGTCAATTTATTGCCAAGCACCATCCTTTGCAAAATTGGAGAATTTGAAGATGCAAAGGAATTATGGAGTAAATTGGCCAAGCTTCATGAAGAGATCCCCTCCACTGTACAAGAGCAAGAAGAATCCAGAGAGGGTGACTCTTTGGAGCAAGACCAAGAGGAGGACTCCGAGGTTGAGAGATGCTCAACCTCCGAAGAAGAAGTCCAAGAAGAAGCTTCATCTTCAAGGGAGTGCAATGAAGAGAACAAGGAGGGAGCATACTCCTTGTTCCATGTATAAGATGATGAAGCCTCCACCTCTAGGATTGAGGGGGAGTGTAGATCAATGAACCCGGAGCAAGAAGAGGCCTCCACATCCGGGTCAAGTGAAGAAGAAGAAGATGGTGCCACCTCCAAAATTCAAGAAATATCAAATGGAGGAGCAAGCGTCATCCCTACACAAGAAGGTATAAATGTTTCAATTAAAAATAAAAATCATATAATATGTTTTGAGTGTAGGGAAAGTGGGCACTACAAGAGCAAGTGTCCCAACTTGGCCAAGAAGAAGGGGCAAGTGACACAAAAGGGCAAGGAGAAGCCCAAGGAGACCACCCCCGGGACAAAGAAGAGCAAGGAGCACATTGTGTGCTTCTTGTGTCAACAAAAAGGGCATTACCGAAGTCAATGCCCCAAGGGGAAGAAGATGGTCAAAGCTCAAGGAGGCACTAGTCAAGGGGGAGCCTCCAAGGTAAAGAAGAAGGTAACATTTATTGACCTACCCCTTTACGTTATGGTAAAAAGCATGATAGTTCTAATTTTTATCATTTTAATGCAATTTACCATAAGAATAGAAAACATGAGGGCATTAAGGAAAAGCATGTGGCCCTACATGCCAAGACTACCCAACCTAAGGTTAGGAAGGTAGATAGACATTTGGGCAAGAACACTAAGGATAATAGATACAAGCCCAAGAATAAAAGTGCTCATGGATCAAATGAAAAATCAAATACTAAGGACTTAGTGAGGGAAAATCAAGTCTTGAGGTCAAGACTTGATAAATTAGAAAAGACCCTAAAAAGATTAGAAAATATCCTATTAGGGCAAAATGAGCATAACCTAGGTTTAGGGGTACAAAAGCCATCAAATGGCCATAGAAGTTTGGGATACAAACCCAAAGCAAAAAAGGATGTGCCTAGTTATCATAGGGTTCCATATAGTTATGGAACAAACCCTAAGTCTAGAGGTCAAGTCAAGGATACAAGGGAAGATATCCCTATAAGTATCTTTGCAACCAAAGTGACTAAGACTTCTAAGAAGTCTAAGAAAGTCACTAACAAGGCCACAAGGGAGGCTATCCCTAGAGTTGACCTAGAAAATGTGACCAAGGCTTCTAAGAAGCCCAACAAGGTCACTAGGAAGGTATCTAGGGAAGTTATCCCTAGTGAGTACCTAGAGCATCCAAGGAGCACCAATAGGTGTTGGGTTCCTAGGAGCATCTTCTCTACCCCATAGATGGGTTAGAGAGTGTCAACTCCGATTAGAAGGGTAGTTAACCCAACTTTGAGGAAATTGACACTCAAGGAGCATTTTCAAGGTTTTTGTTAACCTTTGAAAATGAAATGGAATTATTATTTACTCCTTGAAAGAGTAAAATGTGTCTAATGGTGGAAAAATTGATTTTATCTTAAAATGACATAAATTGGGAAAACCTAGAGAAATACCAAGTTGGGATTTTGGTATTCTCTTAGAAATTTAAGGCAATCCGGGCATTGATTTATGTGATTACTCTTGAGGAAAAATGGAATATGCCAACATTTGAGGATATGCTTAATTTTTAAGTGGCATAAACAAATCAAGAGAAATAGAAATGTCAATTTAGGTTTTGGCATTTCTTTGAAGCATTTAGGGCAATCTAGGTTTAACGTTTTAAGTTAAAACAAGTGGTATATTTTGAGTTAGCTAAGTGGTTAAGGATACTTAGAAAGGTAATCTAGGTATATTTTATTTATGCTAAATCTTGCCATGATTGTTTGCCCATTATATGCCATGGCATCATGTTTTATTTTTTTTTCTTATTTTATTATGAAAAATCTAAAAATACCATGTCATGACATTCATACATCATGTAGTTATAGGATATTTTCTTTTGAAAATTATTTCCTTTTGATGTATGCCATAACATAATCATGCATTAAGCTTAATTCCTTGTAATTAAGGACAAATGTCATTTAACAACACTTATTAACAAGTGACATCCTAGGTGGATGTCTAATATCTCTAAAATGCCTAGATAGATATGCATGATCCCTAGAATAGGGCAAAACCAAAATCTCACATCTCACAAGGACTATAAGGTGACTTGTATGTGTTTTAGTGCACATTAGATACAAGTGAGATGTTAGGAAGATGAATAAAACTCATGATGTTGATTTAGTGCATTCCTTTGAGTTTTAGGTTCATCAAAACACATAGTTATGTGTTTTCCCATCATTGGAAAAGCTAATGTACAAGTCATGTGCATTAAGCCCAAGGAATGTGATGGGATATTGGTTTTGAAAATTATTTTAAAAGGCTTTTGGAAAACCTTGGTGAAGGCTATCTTTTGATAGTAATCACCATTGAATAGTTAGACACAGACTTGAAGAAAACGCTAAAGTTTTAGCAAGTTTTCAAGCTTATGTCAATCTTTGAAAATATGATGTATTTTCATAGAAAAATATTTTTCCATGATAAAGTATGCCCTAAATAATGTCTACACGAAATTTCATGATTTTTGGATTTTTGTAGAATTTTCTAGGGGTTTCTGAAGTTGGCTGAATTTGAAATTCAGCAACTATCAGAGCTCCGATCGATCCATGGATCGATTGGAGATCTGGATCGATCAGTGGATCGATTCAGAAGGCAATTCTTGCGAGCAGAAGCTCGCTGGATCGATCAGCCGATCGATCTACACATCTTGAATCGATCAGTGGATCGATTCAGCAAGGTTCAATCGATTGGAACCCAACTCCAATCGATCCAAGTTGCTGATTTTGGCTGAGAAGGTCTGATTTCAGCATCTTTGAACCTATTTTAGTCTAGGTAACCATTCCAAACCCCTGAAAATACATTTGTATACATAAAACGGGTGTTTTCGTGTGGAAAACAAGGATGGATTGGTTAAAGAAGGCTAAGTTGAAGTTTAGGTTGAGGTTTGTTTCAAATTTTGAATATTTGAACCTCAAAACTTCTAAAATTGGGTTTCCTAAAGTTTTAGGGATTCCAAGTCATTGTTGGTGCAATGACAGAAGTTACCACCATGTCTTTAGGGGGAGGGACTCTTTAAAGACATAAAAATTATTTTTCATGAACCTTGGAAGGTGGTTAACCTTCCGTTAAGAACATGCTCAAGGTTGAGCGTTTGAACTTTAATGGGGAGTGGATATCCTCATTGTTCAAGTGGTTTCAAGTGGATAATGCTCAAGGATGGGCATTTGCCTACATTGGGGGAGAATGTAGGGTTAAGGATAATGAAGGGTATGAGATCTTCATTATCGTGTTGATCACAACGAGTGAAGTTGTGAACAACGATGAGCAACTCTTCAGGGGGAGAGTTTTCAACAAGTGAATTTGTTGATGTGTGCCCAAAAATGGGGCATGGTTTGATGTGTGCCAATAGGGGGAGAATGAAAGGGAGTAAGTTAGGCTTTTATTACCTAGAGGGAGTTTGCCCTCTTAGGGGGAGAATGAATGGCTTAATTTATGTATTCATTACCTAGTGGCATGAAGAAGGTTTAGGCTATGGGATTAGCCTAACTTACATGTGGTATTGTAAGTGATAGTGTTGGTATTGTCAAACATCAAAAAGGGGGAGATTGTTGGTGCAACATCCCTCAGGTCAAGGTTGACCTGGTTGACCAAGCTTGAGTCTTGGTTTGGGTTTCGATGTTTAACAATGCAAGGTTGATTGAAGATGAGTCAAGTAGGTCAAGGATGACCGGATACTTGACTGGGAAGTTCTAGTGAGTGAAGCTAGGCAGGAGGAAAATCCTGGTGAGTGAAGCCAGGTGAAAGACCTAGTGAGTGAAGCTAGGTAGGAGGAAAATCCTGGTGAGTGAAGCCAGGTGAAAGACCTAGTGAGTGAAGCTAGGCAATTGGGAAGTCCTAGTGAGTGAAGCTAGGCAGGAGGAAAATCCTGGTGAGTGAAGCCAGGTGAAAGATCTAGTGAGTGAAGCTAGGCAATTGGGAAAGTCCTGGTGAGTGAAGCCAGACAAGAGAAATCCAGATGGGTCAAGGTTGACCAGACATCTGGTGAGAGTCCAAGTAGGTCAGAGGGATTGACCGGATACTTGGCAAGAAGAGAAAAGTCCAAGTGAGTCAAAGGGATTGACCAGACACTTGGTGAGAGAGTCCTAGCTGGTCAAGGGTGACCGGATGCTAGGTCTTATGTACCAACAAGTCATGGTTGACTAGATGTTGGTTTAGGGGGCTTTGGACTTGGTTTTGGGCAAAAACCAAGATCTGGATTAATCAGTCAATTGATCCAGCAGATCTGAATTGATCAGCCGATTGATCCAGCAGATTTGGATTGATCAGCCGATTGATCTAGCATATCTGGATCGATCAGTGGATCGATCGATCCAGCAGATCTGGATCGATCAGTGGATCGATCCAGAAGATCTGGATCGATCGGCCGATCGATCCAGCAGATCTGGATCGATTAGTGGATCTATCCAGAAGATCTGGATCGATCGGCCGATCGATCCGGTGAGTCCCTGCGAACAGAACCCCTCTGGATAGATCCAGAGGTCCTAATCGATCAGTGGATCGATTGGGACGCTGCTGCTTCGCGCGATAAGCACTGGTCGATCCGTGGATCGATCCAGGCGTTTTTCCAGAGCACAGAGGCGCTCTGGATCGATCCGTGGATCGATCCAAAGCCTCCCCGATCGATTGGGAGCATTCCAATCGATCGGGATTCGACCGTTAGCGTCGATTTAAGCCGCAGGCGTTCATTTCCTTCGGCATTGCTTCCACGACAAAGCTCAGATCTTCACCAGCAACTCCACAGAGCTCTCCACGCTAGTTCTTGAAGTTCTTGGAGGTTCTTCCAAGTCAAGAGGCGGATCTATTGCAAGAGGAAGAAAGCTAGGGTTAGGGGTTTCTTGTACTCATTGTAAGCTTTGTGCTTGTATTTTGTATCCTTTCCCCTTCTTCTTGTAGTGTGAACTTGTAGGACTTCTCCGCCTTTGGTAGTTACCGAAAAGGAGGGTTTTATTAGTGGAGGGTGCGTGAGTAGGTGTGGATCCTTGGACTAGTCACCTCTTGTGAGGTGGATACCAAGTAAACCAACCTTGTTAGCGTTGTATGATTTGTTCCTTGTATTTCCGCTGCGCATCTTTGAAGAAACAAACAACGACGAGCATCTAGCACGCGACGAGCTATTCACCCCCCTCCCCCCTCTAGCTACTTTTCGATCCCAACACTAAGAACTATTCATACTAATAGTCATATGAGAATGTTTATGACACTCATATAACGATCCATGAAATATTCTCATAACGGGTCATTCAGTATATACTCTCTAATATATACTCATGTGTCAATCTGATATCTTATATCCATGACTTTTGAGATTAAGTCATCCGTTGACCTACATACTAGTCTCAACGCATTAATATTGTCCTTGCATATTAATGCTTGACTAGGAATAGTTAAGAGTAGTGTTCTATGCATATCTACAACATCTCACTATCAATTCATCCAATTGATATATTCTAGATTAAAACTTTCTATTTAGGACATTATTATACTTATTCATTTGGCACTGAATTAAAATAAATATAATAACCAACTTTGTCTTTTTTAAGAATGAAATATGATACAAAAAGAGCCCTTTACAATCATCTCACAATTGGTATTAGGACTAATACTAACAGATGAAGGTAACACTGATCCTGAGGATCAACTCTGAAGATTCGAGAACGCCGCTCTACTGCACCAATATAGCGACGCAATAAAATATTGAGTGTTCCTAACTACTCTATCAGGCACGGTGCAATGATGGTTCGATCGCCAGCCAGATCTATTATTTGATTTAAGAAATTTAGAAAAGTCTTCCTGCACCACTTTACAGCAGCAAGAGGTATCAAAAGACCAACTTGAGTCTATTCACACTCAAGCAAGCTACCAAGGAATCTCTGCGAGTATACATCAAGCGATTCAACCAAGTGGTGCTAAATGTTCCATCCGCCACTTCCGAAATATTAATAAGTGCTTTCTCTCACAACCTTTTGGAAGGAGAATTCTTTCGAGCCCTCATTAGAACGCCAACCAAAGGACTTCAATGACCTGCTAAGGAAGATAGTTAAATATATTAATGTAGAAGAAGCCTAGGCCACCCAACAGAAGGAGGTGACTGTCCCAGCTCCGACCGACCATGCCGATTAAGGACCCCCACCACCTCTAGTACGCTCTGGAGACCCTCGACTGAATCTTCCGCCGGTCTGAGAAGTGAGAGCATTACCACACGTCGAGGCCATTCAGACCTCTTTTACCGAACACCTCTAGTGGATATCTCAATATTGCACTTATCATCAATCCTATCATCATTCTACGTGTGAATGCCATCAATATGCCAAGATACTCCGTCGACTGGCGGAGTCAAGAGAAACGAATAAAAGATCACCCTCGATTTCCTCTCGAGGGTCCCCTTCGAGAACATAGCAAGAAGAGCTGACGCTCAAACTAAGTCCCGATCGACAGCTCACAATTGGTAGTGCCGATCGACTCAACTTTAATCTGCTTCCTTCACTCGGTCAGTAAGGTTGGAAACTTTACCTTTACAAGTTTAATTCAAAATATATCCCTAGTTTTTTAGCACAGCAAAAAGTCCAAGCTCAAAGGCATTTGGGTCATATAACATGCCACCCATCTCTAAGGCATTTGGGTTATACACCGTGTCACCCATCTCCAAGGCATTCAAGTCATACACCGTGCCATCCATCTCCAAGGTATTTGGGTTATATACCATGCCACCCATCTCCAAGGCATTTAGGTTATACATCGTTCCTTCCAGCTCCCAGGTATTCATATCATACACTGTGTCACCTATCTCCAAGGCATTCGGTTCATACACTATATCTCGCAGCTCCAAGGCATTCGAGTCATACACCTTGCCACCCAACTCTAAGGCATCGTGCCTCCCAGCTCCGAGGCATCTAGATCATACACCGTGCCTCCCAGCTCCCAGGCATTATGGTCACACACCGTACCTCCCAACTCCCAAGCATTTGGGTCATACACTGTGCCGCTTAGCTCCAAGGAATTCAGGTCATACACTGTGCTGCTTAGCTCCAAGGCATTCGGGTCATACATCGTGCCTCCCAGCTTTCAAGCATTCAGGTCATACACTGTGTCACCCATCTCTCGGGCATTCGAGTCATACACCGTGCATCCCAGCTCCCAAGCATTCGGGTCATACACCGTGCCTCCCAGCTCCCAAGCATTCGAGTCATACACCGTGTCGTCTAGCTCCAAGGCATTCGGGTCATACACTGTGCCTCCCATCTCACAAGCATTTGGGTTATACACCATGCCTCCTAGCTCTAGGCATTCGGGTCATACACCATGTCACCCAGCTCTAAGCATTCGGGTCATACATCGTGTCACCCAACTCCAAGGCATTCGGGTCATACATCGTACCTCCAAACTCCTAGGCATTAGAGAGGACACCATACCCTTACTTAATCTTATGTATATTGAACGAACATAAACAAGCTCTTACCAAGCCGAGCATCAAGCTTGTTCACGAACACTTGGTTCATTTACAGCCCTATCGATACCCTATATTACGATATAATCCTACTAATATATGGGCTGAAAATAAACAATCAAGTCCCCAAGTTACTAGTCACCTAGTATTAATATCTTGACTAATTCAATGGAATCATCGCAGATATAATAAACAGCAAAATCAATATCAAGAAATCCTAGGGGCTGATTCAGAGAGGAAAATTTAGTGGAATACACTACCCTTTTACTAGGGAGTGATTTCCATCAAGTATAGGTCGGTATAATCTCACTAACATATATGCCCTCGCACTAGTATACAACTATACTACTTATAATATCAGTGATCTATAGGCACAAGTCTAAATATATAACCATACTATAACGTAAATTCACGAACATAAGTTATATGCCTAAATAACAATAAGGGTCTCTTAGGATACTCAATATCCTACAATACAGCATGAAACAATAAACGAAGGTTTAGCAAGATGCTCGATATACTATACTACGGTTAGGGATGGCAACGGGGCGGGGCGGGGCCGGGTTTGCCATTCCCATCCCCGCCCCGTTTCCATTTTTTCGGGTTCGGGGATTCCCCTAACCCGAACCCACGGGTTCGGGGATTCCCCATCCCCGCCCCATTTATAAATTAATTTATATTATTATTATTATTATTTAATAATAATTGTTAATGATAATATTAATATTAATATCAATATCAATAATATTATTATTAATAATATTTTCAAAAATTTTAATATTAATATTAACACTATTATTAATATTTTTTAAAAAAATCATATTATTATTTATTAATATTAATAATAATAATATTCGGGGCGGGTTCGGGGATGGGGATAGTATTCCCATACCCGCCCCAAACCCGCCCCATCCCCGAAAAATCGGGGATCCCCATCCCCATTTCGGGTTTTCCCCGCGGGGCCCCAAACCCGCGGGGAAAATTGTCATCCCTAACTACGGTATGATCATCCTAACAATAAGCACAGAATCAAATCAACTACTAAGAGATCTAACAGAATATCCATTGTCCTACACTACAGTATGGTAATATCATGCATATTCATAAATACAATCATGAATATTAAACATAACTACATAACTATCAACAAATGATCAACATACATAAGGATAACTAATAAATTATTAAACTCAGGAGTAATATAGGACAGACTTAAAATAAGCGAGTATCTGCGACCTCATCAAAACATAGTAATAAATAATCATGTACTATAATCAAAGCTATCAAGAAGATAAATAAAATCAACCCACCTTAAGTATAGAATATCTTAACTGTCTTCAAGTCCAAAGGTCACATCAAGCTTGAATCCTATAAGTATATGATACAAAGCCAATCTAAATATTGGAATAATAAAACTGGTTTATCACCCTATAGATTAATTATTACATTCATTCATTAATCTATCCATCAATTGGTTAACCTTTCGATTGAATTATTTTAATTATCGATTAATCAACCTTTTACTAATCAACTAATTTGTCAATATATAATGATCTTGCTCTTCTATTAAGTAATCAATTTAGTCTAACTATTAATAGATTAATTAATCAATATTAATTAATTAATCAAAACCTTCATTTAATCATATACCTGCTTACATCAATTTATTAACTAAGCATTAAATTAGTTACCACTGATTAATTATCTCATAAAACTTATTTAGCTATCTAATTAATCAAACAACTTTCACCGAACCTAAATCAACCAAGTTCATCAGTTGTTAATGCATTTATTAGCCCCTGATTAAAAAACCCAACATAACTCAACATTACCTCTCTTCTCCTTCCTCTTGAAGGGGGGCTTGTGATACGACGTGGTATGAATGACTCCAAAGGCAATGTGAGGTTGATAGTTAAGATGATGTGACAGTTAAAGTCAAGATGAGATGGTAGTGAAAGTCAGAGTGTTCAAATGAACCATCTCTCAGAAGTAGAGCTCCTAGCATAAACCCGGCTGACCATAGAGCCGGCCGGACCTACGGGACTTAGCTCTTCACTCCTCATTAACAGTTCTTCCCGCATAAACTCGGGCGGCCATAGGGCCGGCCGGACCTACGAGACTCAGCTCCTCACTCCTCTTGAACAATTCTTCTCACATAAACTGGGGCGACCATAGAGTCGATCGGACATACGGGACTCAGCTCCTCACTCTCATGAACAAGGCTTCCCACATAAACCCGAGTGATCACAGAGCCGACCAGACCTACGGGACTCAACTCCTCACTCCTCGTGAACAATGCTTCCAGTATAAACCCGGGCAACCCTAGAGCTGGCCAGACATACGGAGCTCAGCTCTCCACTTCTCATGTGCAAGTCTCTTAGCATACAATCGGTCGGACCCAGAGCCGGTCAGACCTCCAGACTTAGTTTTTCATCTCTCCTGGGCACGACTCCTAGCCTACATCTGCCCGGTCCTAGAGTCGGTCCGCCATCTAGACTTAGTTCCTCATCTCTTTTGGGTACGGCTCCCAGTTACATCTGCTCGGTACTAGAGCCGGTCGGATCTCCTTTATGAGACAACATTCTCAGGGAATAGTAACAACTTGTCATTGAATAACAGCTACTTGCAGAAAAATATTCCCTTATTCTAGCATATACACGCAATGGAATCTTTCTTTGCCTAGAGGAAAACTGTTGTATATACTTTATCACCCGACATATTTTGACATCAGACATTCTATGACGTCTTATTATTACGGAGGTTATGAGAGTCAGTATAAAAAGGGGTTCTCTCTATTGCCCAAATATGTTTACATATGCATACTCATGCGTACTACCCACACATCCACACATTTATTGTTTTACTGTTTATTTTCTTCTCCATTTTGGCTCGACTATTATTTTGACTTGGACGTCGGAGTGTCTACGCCAAGGACCTCTCCCTGGTTCTCGCTCTAACATTCCTATTGTTTCTGTCTGTGGTGTGCATAGGTCCATAACTTCCAACTCAACAACTCTAAGCTCGAAGTTTTTCCTCCGTCAACGCATCTGCTACCTTAACGACCGCTTATATATATATATAGCCTTCACACCCATTCGATGTACTCCTGAGCGATCTTCACGTATCCGGACGCTCGGTGTACCCCCAACCGACCCGATTCTCAAAAATGAACCGGGGTGTCTAGAGATGCATCTGACCGTGCAGACTTGTAAAAGTCGTCTAAGAATATGCACCAAATATGTGTATATATATAGTCTGAACGCGGTGTCAGAGTTCAGCGAGCCACCGATCAGGCGCAACAAAGGCATGGGAGCTGCAAGAGCAGCCCCGCTGCCGCTGGAAACGGCGGCAAAGACAAGGGCCCAGTGGCTGCTGCCGACGTGCCTTCTCCCAATGTGCCTGCTTGCCTTTGCTACGGATTCAATACGGGGAAGCAGAGCTAGAACAAGCGAGCCAGGAAGAGAAGGATATAAATCGACTGGGAATTAAATTAACATGTAATTTGATCAATTATATACATATTTCTCGTTTTTCCTAATCTAATTTTATTTTATCTAAAAAAACAATCCAAGTTCTTAATAAACACGTGAAGGGTCTACAAAACTACAAACATATATATACATAGAGATTATAGGAATCGTTTGCACTTATGAGATAGATGGCCATTGATCACATTTAATAGCATAGTGAAATATAGAGTTGTTCCAGAGATGATCGATCATACATAACAAGAATGACTGTCTACGATAAGATATAAAGGTGGAGGATGCCTACCGAGAACATGCAGTGGAAGCAATTTTCTACAGAGACAATTCTTGCTCAATTATTTTACTCGATCTTAAGCATACCATGTCAGATCTGGCTCATTCAGTCAGAGTCGATGACACGCTGGGGCAATGGTTGAAGCCATACCAGATGCCATTGGGAAGGCGAGATCCATAGTAGAAGGTGAGGGCACTTTGAGCACCAGGCTCATAGATCTTCACCCACTCGGGAGTCCATCCATCCTGACCATCGCGCCGTAAGTACAAGTAGCAGACTCCATATCCGCATGGTCCTTGGATCTTGAATGTATCGGTGGAGCAACGCTCGAATGCTCCTGATGAAGGATTATCTAGCCTTGGTGCATATACCTTCAGAACAACAGTGTTTTAAGAGTTGTAACAAAGAAGAGAAATACTGGTTAAATAAGAAGCAAACACCATAATGTGAAAATATCAATTAGTCCCTTTGCTTTTAAAAAGTTTATTCATTTTTAAGACTATAAACACTTTTGATTAGCTCACACCTGCCTACACCAGACTAAACTAGAATGCCACACCTCACTTGATTTCCCTAAAATGTAACAAAGAAATAAAGATGACCTGAAGTAAGGAATAAGGGAAAATGCTATGTTGCTAACATGCGATTTCCCAACAATAACAAAGTAAAGAGGACCTATACAATTACACCATCAATCCTAATTCTTCCATGTTTAATCACAAAACCACTATTTAATTGTACAAAATTAAATCTAAAAAACGTCTAGATCATTTTTCATAAGAAATACTCTTCTATTTTATAAGACCAGTTATAAGTAGAATACCAAAGTATGTATTATTCTGCATTATGTTATTTGGAACAGTATGTGAAGTTGGCTATTACTACAATCTGATAAGGGTGATCAATTCAATCAGATTATCCAAGAACCGAAGGCTATTTTGTTTCAATTAAAATAATAGAAACATTTCAACAATAGGATGTGGATGCAGAGGGAGGGATAATGGTAGAAAGCCATATGCTGCTCCCTACATGCAAAGGAAGGAGAAAAATCTGCCATGTTTTGGTTTGAGAGTTGGTGACAAAACCACGCCTAGGATTAACAGTTATGTCTATTATTCTTTGAAAATATGTTACATATGGAAAGGTGGGATTGACATTTCAGGTATAGGGTTGTGAGCATATTGTATTATATATAATGTGAAAACTAATATTAACACACAAGTCTTAGATAGATGGTATTAAACACCTGAGATATCCTACTGCAATCGCTTACTGATGTTCATTTTTCATTTTCAAGTACATTCCATTATGAAAAATGTACGCGCCATATATTTCTCAAGTAAATTATTCTAATAGCAATTCATCAGAACAAAAGGAACTTACATTTCATTTCATGATATGACAGTGTCTAAGGTGATAACCTAAGGTACATTTCAAAACCAACAAAGGGCACTGCCATTTCTGATCCTTGAAGAAACAACTGATAGTTATACTGAGAGTATTTTTGCTTGGTACGTCAACAGTTGATGGTATAGTCTTTCTAACATTCCTGCAAATTAAATTAATTGATATGTCTATTACATTCCTCGTCATATTGTATTGGATACCCTTGTCAAAAATTTAAGTTTGTTTTGGAAGATGTTTCACACGTGACACAATGGTGTTTGTATCAGACAATAATCTCAAACCTTGTGTTTCTCTTCGAATTTAGACTGAAATCTAAGATACAAAAAGTGCAGAATTGTCAAGGAAAAAGATTAACTAATTCCTAAAAGTAATCTTCTTGATAGTCTTTTCTAACGATTGATAATAATATTAATATCATACTATATGCTTCATCGACCCACGTCATACCCGTGTATGGATACTGACACTCGGACACTCACATTCAAGTAGACTCTCGATATTTCTATAGACCTATAAAATTTTTAAAAATAGTCATGTGAGACCCTTTGTATCCAAGTCCAACTAACATAATTGCAAAAGATGTGTAGGTGTTCAAGTCATTTAAACCGACTCAAGTTTCATAAGGATGTTTGATGTTCAAATCAGTTCTATGTGAGCAATTTGAATTTCAGTCTCTTAATATGTCTCCTTCCTAGAGATTAAGTTGCAGATGAATTTCATTCCTCTTATAAAGAGCCTCTGTTCAATGAGCAGTCTCAAAAGAAAAGAAAAGCTTCCTAGTTATTTCATGCTCCACGATCTAAAGATTTTTTTTGATGATTTACACAAATAATAACATCCATCTACAAATATATGGATAGTAATCATGGGCATAATGAGTCTAATGTATATGAATGAACTATAAAAATAAATTAATAGTTTTATTTATAATGGAATTACATTATCTTCTTTCCATCCATCTTATTTATTTGGGTGAAATCGAAAGGAAAAACTTCATTTCCTTCCATTTCTGCATTATTTGAGAATAAAATAAACGAAGGTTAATTGGGCAGTTAATTCTTTCCTCTTCTACTCCTCTCCAAGTTAACAATAGGTATTAACCGATTCATTTCTTTTCCCCTAGCTTTTGTCCAAGTGAACTCGTCAAAAACGATTTAAAAAACCTTTCTTTTTCTAAAAAGAAAGCCAATCATTACCAGAGGTATGCAGCAGAATGAACTCCGTGTGAAAAAATAGTGCTTAATATATACATAAAAATCTATCTCCAGATTAAGAAAACAAAAGGCAGAAAAAGACCTGATTTTGGTATGCGTCGCCAAAAGCAAGGCTGATCCAGTCTCTGGTATAGCTAGGGGAAGAGCAGCTGGTCTTAATCTTCACAGTGTAGGAACAGCTACTCCTGGCCTTCTCCTTCTGTAAGATGACAACCAATCACATCAAAATAAGCTTAAGAACAAAAACGAGATAAAGAATGTCGACGATTCAGAGCGATCAAAACGCACCTTGATCTCTTGGATCTTGAAAGATCGGAGCTCCCGCGGCCGGGGATCGACAGCTTCGGAAGCGCAGAAGGCGAGAAAGGACGGCGATGAGAGGAGGAAGAGGTGAAGGAGCAGGGATATCGCCATGGGCTTCGCCATTTTCCCTTCCATTCTCTCGACTTCTCTCTCACCCACGACAGGCGAAGCTGGTTTGCAAAGTTGGGGACCACATCCAAATAGGATTCAGTTTGTTTTCGACTCTTTGAGCATCCCGTACACGTGTAGACATTCCATTTTCGGGCCCGTTAATTAAGCGAACCATCCCGCGGGTACGTTGTCGAGTTTTCTTTGTGGTTTATCAGTAATGGCAAATGGCATCATGCCACGTGTTGTACGAATAATTAATTTTGACTTTAAAAGAGATGCTTTATTTTTTTTTTTAAAAAAAAAGTCTTTTAGAATAAAATACATCCCTCACAATATTAATTAATGAGAAAAAATCTTTTAGATAAATATTTTATTGATGGAGATTTTTTATTATGAAAATTAAATTATTATTTTAATTTTTAGATAAAAGATTTGTATATAATTTTTTCTTTAATAGTTAAATCATGCTTAAACAAGAACTTACACTTCATAAACTTCACACGTATCCTCACATATTAATATAATTGATATCTATGGAGATGATTACTTTAATAAATATTAAAGTTAATTTTTAATAGGTATAAAATATCTTGTTGGATGTCTTACTTCTCTCGTACAAAGGGTCATTACGGTAGGATAAATGTTCTCGTGATTTATCATATTCTAGAGGGCATGAGGTCGTCCTAGAAGAGTCGTTAAAGTGATGACTTCACTTTTTTTTTTTTTTTTGACAAACTTAATACATGTGGATGATTTATTATCAATTTCTACCCATAAAGAACACAACTTCATCTTTAATTTTTCACTTTATATAATCTTAGTGGGTGTAGTCGAGTTGATACTCAGACAAAATTTATCACCAATGAGGAATGGTTCAATTTTTGATAGGTACAAATACTGTTTTGGATTATCTCATATACTCTATCTAAAGGATCGCTTAACTAAGACTGAATAAACCACTTGATTTATTCCCTTTTGATCCTACCTGAGAACGCCAATGGCCAATTCGCCAGTGATTATATGTTGAGGTTGACTATCATGTTGATCACCTGACCACGTGGTCCTATGAAACTTCTACGAGGGGCCTAGGGGGGGGACGCTAAGAAGAAGATGTTAGAATGACAATTAGGGGGTTCTCTAGCGCATCCACTTCGACACTCTAGTAAGTGTTCAGAAAAGAGATAGAAAATATGTAAAGGAATTAGGGTTTGATGCGTTATGTACATGTATCTTTTCTCATGAAGGCCGACTGCGATCGTGCATGACCATGTTTTCGAAAATAAATGATCATTACCGTCCATTTATTTCAGAGTGAATAGCTGCTGATCCTATCTGAAATCTATGAGAAGGTGTACTGATCCTGATAAACGATGATTTCAAGAAAGATGAACTCCTAGAGATCTAGAAGAGCCCCTCAACGATTTTGCCCATAGTGAGATGAGCCAACAAAGCGTTAGTGACCTAAGACTAGGGTGAGGATCCCTGGCTAGGCCCTCCGACGCTCAAGTCAGTTCTCTCTATCGAAGGTGGAAGAAGAAGCAGAAGTACAGTAGTGAAAGTACTCAAAAGTAGAGTTTTGACTGCTGGAGTTGTATACCTTGCCAACGGAGAGGATCTCCCTTTTTATACTACCTCATATAACCTCCGTAGTCATGAGGCGATCCTTGGTTTGTTAGAGTTTGTTAGAAGATGAAGTACCACTTAGGCTTCGTACAATAATCCCTTAAGGAATCTTTTTTGTACCTCAGATGTACCTCTTTTATCGTTTATGACTCATATTCCTAATGAAGTATGAATAAGAATATGTCCCCGTAACTGAAGAAGCTTCTATAAAATATTTCCTGCCAAACTATCATAAAGTTGTTCATTACTTGTATGTTATCCTCTGTTAAACATGTTTCGGGCGGTCAATCAAGTCGGTCGAGTATATATCGAGAATACCTTCTGTTAAACATGTTTTGGTCGAGAATGTATTATAAGCTTTATAAGGCTGAGCGCCTTTAAACTTAGTCGGGCTTTGTCCGGCTGAGCCCATATAAGCACACTGATGTTCGCTCGACCTTCATTCGGCCGGTAATATATTAAAAACTGTATAAGGCTAAGTGTCTTTAAGCTCGGTTAGGCTCTGTCAGGCCGAGCGCATATAAGCACACTGGTACTTGCTCGACCTTCATTTGGCCGGTAATATACTAAAAGTTATGTAAGGCTAAGTGCTTTTAAGCTCGATCGGGTTTTGTTTGGCTGAACGCATATAAGCACACTGGTGCTCGCTCGGCCTTCACTGGTCGGTAATATACTAAAAGTTGTATAAGGCTAAGTGCCTTTAAGCTCGATCGGGCTTTGTCTGGCCGAGCGCATATAAGAATACTGGTGCTCGCTCAACCTTCATTCGGTCAGTAATATATTAAAAGCTGTATAAGGCTAAGTGTCTTTAAGCTCGGTCGAGCTCTGTCCGGCCGAGCGCATAAAAGCACACTGGTGCTTGCTTGGCCTTCATTCAGCTGGTAATATACTAAAAGCTTTCATAAAACTAAGTGCTTCTAATCTCGATCAGGCGTTACCTGACTGGGCGCCTGCGGAAAACTTTTTATTTGGTTGGTCATTACTCTATTAATTATACATTCACCCAGCTATGAGCTTCTCCTTTCTTTCTCGTCCGTGACCTACACATCGTCCTACAAGCCATCCTATCATAACTCATATCAGTTGTGTTTTCCACCTTCACGTGATAACAGCTCTGTTGTCCACTTCTTTAATAAATAATAGTTCATCACTTTAATTCTTGATTGTTGGGGATGTTTCGGTTTAGCCAAGGGCACTCAAAACCCGAGTCGGGAGTCGGGAGTTGGATTGAAACCCAATCAAGAGTTAGTTAGATTGGAACTGAGTCAAGAGTCAGATTGGAACCCGAGTCGGGAGTTGGATTGGAACCCAATCAAGAGTTAGATTGGAACTGAGTCAAGAGTCAGATTGGAGCCCGAGTCGGGAGTCGGGAGTAATTGGGACCAGAGTACACTTGTTGTTGAATTTCGACTGCCACCTTAGCAAGATTATTGACCTCTTTACCCACATGACCTCTCCTGATGACCCATGTATCACTAATCTCCCCTTTAAGTCTAGTTGAAGGAGGCAAAAGTCTGATTGACTGGACTGGTATGATGTGGAAGGATATCTTTCTTTATTCTAATTATCTGGACACATGGCAAAGAACAATCCTAGGAGCGACATTTAACAAGATTTATGCCTTAATTGCTATCCCACCTCTTAAATGTGAGGCATGCTTCATCAGCTTCGACTTTCAAGCCCTGAAGGCACTTTGTCTCTGATGTTATATCACATTAATATGAGGTGACCCCTAGCAAGGAATACTAAACATCTACCTCAATGTAATGAGTTGTCGCAATCTATGTGCTTGATCGAGTGGCCAATAATCCCCCTGTTTTCAAGACGGTCTGAATCCAACGATCCTAATCAGATGCATGCAAATATAAATTAGGTTGTGAGGGTTGTTGTCACATTGTGCAACCCTTGTTCGTGTATACGCCGCTCTTCGACGTCTTCGCTTCTAACTTTCTGCGTTTTCATCTTTAAGTAAGTCGTTCATCTTCTAGTTGTTTGTCATTCGCCAGCCTACCTTTGACCCTCCCCTTTCTTTGCCAGTGCTTGTGTCCTAGTATTGGCCTTGTGATGGCTGCGGGGTCTTCATCTACTTTTTGGTATAGGTCCGTGGAGTCATGTTTTAGTAGCGATGCATTAGATCAACTAAGGACCACCTATGGGATTCTGGCCGATCATGGCCTAATATTTCCCAACGGGAATGACCGCCCTGATCGTCCTCCTCCAGGATATGTGACCTTCTTTCAAAGTTATCTGTTAATTGTTAGGACCAAAAGTAGCTAGAGGGGGGGGGTGAATAGCTCGTCGCGTTCGCTCGGTGCTCGGCGTTGCTTGTTCCTTCAAAGATGTGCAGCGGAAATACAAAGAAACAATCACACAACGCTAACACGGTTGGTTTACTTGGTATCCACCTCACAAGAGGTGACTAATCCAAGGATCCACACCAACACACACACCCTCCACTAAATAAAACTCTCCTTTATGGTAACTACCAAGGGCGGAGAAGCCCTACAAGACTCAATACAAGAAGAGAGGGAAAGGATACAAGAAATACAAGCTTACAAGCTTACAATGAGTATAAACCCTAACCCTAGCTTCTCTTCTTGGCTTTGATCCGCCTCTTGACTTGGAAAACTTCCAAGATCCTTCAAGAACTGGCGATCTGAGCTTTGTGAGTGCTGTGGAGGAGCTGGCGAGAAATCTGGAGTGAATCGGAGAAGAGATTCCGAAGGAAATGAACGCCTGCGGCCTTTATCGACGCCAACGGTCGGATCCCGATCGATTCGAATATTCCCAATCGATCGGGGAGGCTTTGGATCGATCCACGGATCGATCCAGAGCGCCTCTGTGCTCTGGAAAAACGCCTGGATCGATCCACGGATCGATCCAGCGCTTATCGCGCGAAGCAGCCGCGTCCCAATCGATCCACTGATCGATTGGAACATCTGGATCGATCCACGGATCGATCCAGAGGCTCTCTGTTCGCTTAGGAGAAGCCTGGATCGATCCACTGATCGATCCAACACTTGGTTTTTGCCCAAAACCAAGTTCCAAGCCTCTCAAACCAACATCCGGTCAACCTTGACCTGTTGGTTCATCATGCCTAGCATCTGGTCACTCCTTTGACTTCCCACCAAGTGTCTGGTCAATCCCTTTGACCCACTTAGACTTTTCTATTCATGCCAAGTATCTGGTCACTCCCTTGACCTACTTGGACTTCCATCAGATGTCTGGTCAATCCCTTTGACCTATCTGTATTTCCTCTTGCCAAGTATCCAGTCAATCCTTTGACCTACTTGGACTTCCCAACACCAGATGTCCGATCATCCTTGATCCATCTGGATTTTCCCTTACCTGGCTTCACTCACCAGGACTTTCACCTAGCTTCACTCACTAGGATTTTCCATCTGCCTGGCTTCACTCACCAGGACTTTCACCTAGCTTCACTCACTAGGGTTTTCACCTGGTTTCACTCACCAGGACTTTCACCTAGCTTCACTCACTAGGGTTTTCCTTCTGCCTGGCTTCACTCACCAGGACTTTCACCTAGCTTCACTCACTAGGGTTTTCCTCTGGTTTCACTCACCAGGACTTTCACCTAGCTTCACTCACTAGGATTTTCCTTCTGCCTGACTTCACTCACCAGGACTTTCACCTAGCTTCACTCACTAGGACTTCCCTGTCAAGTATCCGGTCAACCTTGACCTACTTGACTCTTCTTCAATCAATTTCTTATTGTCAAACATCTAAACTCAAACCAAGACTCAGCTTGGTCACCCAGGTCAACCTTGACCTGAGGGATGTTGCACCAACAATCTCCCCCTTTTTGATGTTTGACAATACCACAATAACACTTACAATACCACATGTAAGTTAGGCTAATCCTATAGCCTCAATCTTCATGCCACTAGGTAATGAACATATAAATTAAGCTCTTCATTCTCCCCCTACGAGGGCACACTCCCTCTAGGTAATGAAAGCCTAACTTACACTCATTCATAGGTCCTTTCATTCTCCCCCTATTGGGGTTTCACTCACCAGGACTTTCACCTAGCTTCACTCACTAGGGTTTTCCTTCTGCCTAGCTTCACTCACCAGGACTTTCACCTAGCTTCACTCACTAGGACTTCCCTGTCAAGTATGCGGTCAATCTTGACCTACTTGACTCTTCTTCAATCAATTTCTTATTGTCAAACATCTAAACTCAAACCAAGACTCAGCTTGGTCACCCAGGTCAACCTTGACCTGAGGGATGTTGCACCAACAATCTCCCCCTTTTTGATGTTTGACAATACCACAATAACACTTACAATACCACATGTAAGTTAGGCTAATCCTATAGCCTCAATCTTCATGCCACTAGGTAATGAACATATAAATTAAGCTCTTCATTCTCCCCCTACGAGGGCACACTCCCTCTAGGTAATGAAAGCCTAACTTACACCCATTCATAGGTCCTTTCATTCTCCCCCTATTGGCACACATCAACCCATCTTTGGGCACACATCAACCCATCTTTGGGCACACATCAACCCATGCCCCAATTTTGGGTACACATCAACAAATCCATTTGTTGACGACTCTCCCCCTAAAGAGTTACTCATCATTGTTCACAACATCACTCGTTGTGATCAACACGATAATGAAGGTCACATACCCTTCATTTATCCTTAACTTTTCCCTCAATGTAGACAAATACCCAACCTTGAGCATTATCTAACCACTTGAGTTCCCACTTGAAATAATGAGGATATCCACTCTCCATTTCAAGTTCAAAAGCTCATACATGAGCATTTTCTTTAAAGAAGGTTAACCACCTTCCAAGGTTCATGAAAAGTAATTTTTCATGTCTTTAAAGAGTCCCTCCCCCTAAAGACATGGTGGTGACTTCTGTCATTGCACCAACAATGACTTGGAATCCCTAAACCTTTAGGAAACCCAAATTTAGAAGTTTTGAGGTTCAAATACTCAAAATTTGAAACAAACCTCAACCTAAACTTCAATGAAGCCTTCCTTAACCAATCCATCCTTGTTTTCACATGAAAACACCCTTTGTATGTATACAAATGTATTTTAGGGGTTTGGAATGGTTACCTAGACTCAAAGAAGTTCAAAGATGCTGAAATCAAGCCTTCCCAGCCAAAATCAGCAACTTGGATCGATTGGAGTTGGGTTCCAATCGATTGAACCTTTCTGAATCGATCCAGCGATCGATTCAGACTACTGAATCGATCGGTCGATCGATCCATGACTTCTGTCACGGGAGACTTGCCTTCCGAATCGATCCACGGATCGATTCGGCACTCAATCGATCCATGGATCGATCGAGACTCGATAGTTGCTGAAATTCCATTTCACTCAACTTGAAACCCTAGAAAATTCTACAAAATCCAAAAATCATGAAATTTCGTGTAGACATTATTTAGGGCATACTTAATCATGGGAAAATAGCTTTCTATGAAAATACATCATATTTTCAAAGATTGACACAAACTTGAAAACTTGCAAAAACTTTAGTGTTTTTCTTCAAGTTTGTGTCTAACTATTCAATGGTGATTACTATCAAAAGATAGCCTTCACCAAGGTTTTCCAAAAACATTTTTAAAACATTTTCAAAACCAATATCCCATCATGTTCCTTGGGCATAATGCACATGACTTGTACATTAGCTTTCCCAATGATGGGAAAACACATAACTATGTGTTTTGATGAACCTAAAACTCAAAAGAATGCACTAAATCAACATCTTGAATTTTGTTCATCTTCCTAACATCTCACTTGTATCTAATGTACACTAAAACACGGACAAGTCACCTTATAGTCCTTGTGAGATGTGGGATTTTGATTTTTCCCTAATCTAGGGATCATGCATATCTATCTAGGCATTCTAGAGATATTAGACATCCACCTAGGATGTCACTTGTCAATAAGTGTCGTTAAATGTCATTCGTCCTTAATTACAAGGAATTAAACTTAATGCATGATTATGTTATGGCATACATCAAAAGAAAATAATTTTCAAAAGAAAATATCCTATTACTACATGATGTATGAATGTCATGACATGGTATTTTTGGATTTTTCATAATAAAACATGAATGCAAAACTAGACATGATGTCATGGCATATGATGGGCAAACAATCATGGCAAGATTTAGCATAAATAAAATATACCTAGATTAACTATCTAAGTATCTTTAAAGTCTTAGCTAAACTTACACCTTAAACCTAGATTGCCCTAAAGTGCTACAAGAGAATGCCAAAGCCTAAATTGGCATTTCTAATTTCCTTGATTTAATGTATGCCAATTGAAAATAAACATGTCCTCAAATGTTGGCATATTCCATTTTTCCTCAAGAGTGATTACATAAATCAAGGCCCGGATTGCCTTAAATTTCCAAGAGAATACCAAAATCCCAACTTGGTATTTCTCAAGGTTTTCCCAATTTGTGCCATTTTAAGATAAAATCAATTTTTCACCATTAGACACATTTTACTCTTTCAAGGAGTAATCAATAATTCCATTTCATTTTCAAAGGTTAACTAAAACCTTGAAAATGCTCCTTGAGTGTCAATTTCCTCAAAGTTGGGTTAACTACCCTTCTAATCGGAGTTGACACTCTCTAACCCATCTATGGGGTAGAGAAGATGCTCCTAGGAACCCAACACCTATTGGTGCTCCTTGGATGCTCTAGGTACTCACTAGGGATAACTTCCCTAGATACCTTCCTAGTGACCTTGTTGGGCTTCTTAGAAGCCTTGGTCACATTTTCTAGGGATAGCTTCCCTTGTAACATTCTTTGTGACTTTCTTAGACTTCTTAGAAGTCTTAGTCACATTTATTGCAAAAATACTCTTAGGGATGACTTCCCTAGTATTCTTGGCTTGACCACTAGACCTAGGGTTTGTTCCATAACTATATGGAACTCTATGGTAAGAGGGCACATCCTTCTTAGCCTTTGGTTTGTATCCCAAACCTCTATGGCCATTAGATGACCTTTGTGCTCCTAGACCTAGGCTATGCTCATTTTTCCCTTTTAGGATATTTGCCATCCTTTTTAGGGTCCTTTCCATTTTATCAAGCCTTGACCTCAAGACTTGATTTTCTATCACTAAGTCCTTAGTTTTAGATTTTTCATTTGATTCATGAGCATATTTGTTCTTGGGCTTGTATCTAAAATCTTTAGAGTTATTGCCCAAGTGTCTATCTACCTTCCTAACCTTAGGTTGGGTAGTTTTGGCATGTAGGGCCACATGTTTTTCCTTAAAGCCCTCATGCTTTCTATTCTTATGGTAAATTACATTAAAATGATAAAAGTTAGAACTATCATGCTTTTTACCATAATGTAAAGGAGTAGGCTCAATAAATGTTACCTTCTTCTTTACCTTAGAGACTCCTCCTTGACTAGAGCTTCCTCCATGAGCCTTGACCACCTTCTTCCCCTTAGGGCATTGACTTCGGTAATGCCCTTTTTGATTGCAAGAGAAGCACACAATGTGCTCCTTGCTCTTCTTTGTTCCGGGGATGGTCTCCTTGAGCTTCTCCTTTCCTTTTTGTGCCATTTGGCCCTTTTTCTTGGCCAATTTAGGGCACTTGCTCTTGTAGTGCCCATGTTTCCTACACTCAAAGCATATAATATGATTTTTATTTTTAATTGAAATATTTATACCTTTGCTTGTAGGGGTGGCATCTTTTCCTTTAGATCCGGAGGTAGAAGCTTCCTCTTGATCCGATCTTGATTCTCCTCCATTTGATTTTTCTTGACTCGTGGAGGTAGAAGCTTCTTCAATCTCTTCATCTCTTGACCCGGATGTAGAAGCTTCTCCTTCTTCTTGACCCGACGTCACCAAGGATTGCTCCCCCTCAATCCTAGAGGTGGAGGCTTCATCATCTTGAATATGAAACAAGGAGTATGCTCCCTCCTTGTTCCCTTCGTTGCATTCCCTTGAGGATGAAACTTCTTGGATTTCCTCTTCCTCGGAGGTTGAGCATCTCTCAACCTCGGAGCCCTCCTCTTGGTCTTGCTCCAAAGAGTCACCCTCTCTGGATACTTCTTGCTCTTGTACAGTCGTGGAAGTGTATGGTGGAGCCACCCTTGTGTCAAATCCAAGTCCATCTTGGAATTGCATCTTGAAGTTGAGCTTTTTGATATCTTTGACTTTGACAATTTTTGCTTCAACTTCTTCACC
Organism: Zingiber officinale; assembly: GCF_018446385.1. NCBI lineage: Eukaryota > Viridiplantae > Streptophyta > Magnoliopsida > Zingiberales > Zingiberaceae > Zingiber > Zingiber officinale. The sequence continues at coordinate 26,429,758 of NC_056000.1, read as the reverse complement.
CTCTAGCTTTTCTTGTTATGCTTGACCCTTCCGGCGATGATTCCGGTGAAGAGCGGCCTCGCTCTGATACCACTTGTTAGGACCAAAAGTAGCTAGAGGGGGGGTGAATAGCTCGTCGCGTTCGCTCGGTGCTCGGCGTTGCTTGTTCCTTCAAAGATGTGCAGCGGAAATACAAAGAAACAATCACACAACGCTAACACGATTGGTTTACTTGGTATCCACCTCACAAGAGGTGACTAATCCAAGGATCCACACCAACACACACACCCTCCACTAAATAAAACTCTCCTTTATGGTAACTACCAAGGGCGGAGAAGCCCTACAAGACTCAATACAAGAAGAGAGGGAAAGGATACAAGAAATACAAGCTTACAAGCTTACAATGAATATAAACCCTAACCCTAGCTTCTCTTCTTGGCTTTGATCCGCCTCTTGACTTGGAAAACTTCCAAGATCCTTCAAGAACTGGCGATCTGAGCTTTGTGAGTGCTGTGGAGGAGCTGGCGAGAAATCTGGAGTGAATCGGAGAAGAGATTCCGAAGGAAATGAACGCCTGCGGCTTTATCGACGCCAACGGTCGGATCCGATCGATTCGAATATTCCCAATCGATCGGGGAGGCTTTGGATCGATCCACGGATCGATCCGAGCTTCTGGGAAAACGCTGGATCGATCCACGGATCGATCCAGCGCTTATCGCGCGGCCGCGTCCCAATCGATCCACCGATCGATTGAACATCTGGATCGATCCACGGATCGATCCGGCAGCCTCTGCTCGCTTAGAAGAGCTGGATCGATCCACCGATCGATCCGGCTCTGATCGATCCACCGATCGATCCAACACTTGGTTTTGCCCAAAACCAAGTTTCAAGCCTCTCAAACCAACATCCGGTCAACCTTGACTGCTGGTTCATCATGCCTAGCATCCGTCACCCTTGACCGCTAGGACTTCCCACCAAGTGTCCGGTCAACCTTTGACCCACTTAGACTTTTCTATTCATGCCAAGTATCTGGTCACCCTTGACCTACTTGGACTTCCATCGATGTCCGGTCAATCCTTTGACCTATCTATATTTCCTCTTGCCAAGTATCCAACAATCCTTTGACCTACCGACTTCCAACACGATGTCCGATCATCCTCGATCCATCTGGATTTTCCTGGCTTCACTCACCGGGACTTTCACCTAGCTTCACTCACTAGGGTTTTCCATCTGCCTGGCACTCACCTGGACTTTCACCCAGCTTCACTCACTAGGGTTTTCACCTGGTTTCACTCACCAGGACTTTCACCTAGCTTCACTCACTAGGGTTTTCCTTCTGCCTGGCTTCACTCACCAGGACTTTCACCTAGCTTCACTCACTAGGATTTTCCTCTGGTTTCACTCACCAGGACTTTCACCTAGCTTCACTCACTAGGGTTTTCCTTCTGCCTGGCTTCACTCACTAGGACTTTCACCTAGCTTCACTCACTAGGACTTCCCTGTCAAGTATCCGGTCAACCTTGACCTACTTGACTCTTCTTCAATCAATTTATTATTGTCAAACATTTAAACTCAAACCAAGACTCAGCTTGGTCACCCAGGTCAACCTTAACCTGAGGGATGTTGCACCAACATTAATGGGAACTTGGGATGAGCATATGTCAAAGCTGATAGTCTTTAGCCGATGATTCCCAAAAGTATGGCAAAGTCGTCATGAAATGCACGTTAGGAAACCACTCTTGTGGGAGTTATGAAATGCTTTATGGTGAGGCAGAGGTCACTCTTGTGGGAGTCGAGAGCAAACTTTGGGCAACATTAAAGACTGCACGCTAGGAAACCAAATCTGCCCAAGCATTAGCTGAGGCCTGATTCCATGAGCTTGAGACTATTCGCTCTGAAGCTGAGACCATTCAAGCTGAGACCGAGGCACTGAACATCTCTAAAGTCGAACTGCAAGTAGCTTTTGAAGCCCAAAGGGATCGGCTGGAAGGCAAGACGGTAGAACTCCTGTATCACACAAGGGAAGATGTCTGTCAGGCCACTAAAAAGAAAGAATTCCTTCACTCCAAGGATTTTATAGCATGGTTGGCACATGCTTGGCCTGAATGGTGTAATATGGTGTGGACGACGCCTTGAAACAATTGTAAGATTCTAGCTACCTGACCATCAACAAACCTTTGTCGATCGTTAAATTATTAAAGATCACATATAGCATCCCCGAAGAAGATGTGGAAGATTTTACTTGCATTTTTCTCCCCTTCAAGACTGATCTATTTTTGTAATTAACCCCCTTATGTCAATGAAACTTTTGGTTTCCTGATTCTCTTTTTCGACTTGCATTCTTATAGAATTTTAATGATTTGTTATAGCTTTGATCTTGACCCTGATTACGTCAACTATATCCGAGTCGGAAGAGTTTGAACCATAAAAAAGACATGAGTGAAAGATCTCGACCTCGACTACATCCGAATCAGGGGAGTTTAGGCCCTAAAAAGGACACAAACGATACGATATGTGCTTTTACCCCTATGCAAGGGAGGTTGATATCGTAGCCGGAAAGATCTCGACCCCAACAATGTCCGAGTTAGGAGAGTTTGGACCCTAAAGAGGACATGGATGATATGATATACACTTAACCCTTGTGGAGAGGGAAGGTTGATATTGCAGTTGGAAAGATTTTGACCCCGACTATATCCAAGTTATGAGAGTTTAGGCCCTAAAAAGGACACTGACAATACAATATATGCTTGGCTCTTGTATAAAAGGGAGGTTCATATCATAGCCAAAACGATCTCAACCTCAATAATATCTGAGTCGAAAGAGTTTGGGTCCTGAAAAGGACATGGACGATACTATATGCACTTGACCATTGTATGAAGGGGAGGTTGATATCGTAGTCGGAAAGATTTCGAACCCGACGATGTTTGAGTCGGGAGAGTTTTGGTCCTGAAAAGGATATAGGCGATACGATATGTGTTTGACCCTTGTATGAATACGAGGTTGATATCGTAGCCAGAAATATCTCAACCCTGACCATGTCTGAGTCAAAAGAGTTTGGGCCCTAAAATTGACACATGTAATATGATATGTGATCAACTTTTGTATGAAAGGGAGGTTGATATCACAGTTTGAAGGATTTCAACTCTGACTATATTCGAGTTGGGAGAGTTTAGGCTCTAAAAAGGACATGGATGATACTATATGTACTTGACCCTTGTATAAAGGAGAGGTTGATATTGCATCCTAAAAGATCTTGACCCCGATTATGTCTGAGTTAGAAGAGTTTGGGCCCTGAAAAGGACATGGGTGATACGATATACGTGTTGGTGCAATATCCCTTAGGTCAAGGTTGACTGATTTGACCAAGCTTGAGTCTTGGTCATAGTTTCGATGTTTGACAATACATGTAGACACAATGGACAATGCAGGTGTAGTTGTTCATGTGAGGAGATTCTGATCAGGGACTGATCAGTATAAATGAAGGAAAGTCAGGTAGGTCAAGAGGCTTCGGATACCTGACTGGGAAGTCCTAACTGGAATGTTAGGCAGTAGAAGGAAAGTCCTGGTGAGTGAAGCCAGGCAGAAGGAAAGTCCTGGTGAGTGAAGCTAGGCAGAACGAAAGTCCTGGTGAGTGAAGCCAGGCAGAAGGAAATCCTGGTGAGTGAAGCCAGGTAAAAGTCCTAGTGAGTGAAGCTAGGCAGAAGGAAATCCTGGTGAGTGAAGCCAGGTGAAAGTCCTAGTGAGTGAAGCTAGGCAGAAGGAAATCCTGGTGAGTGAAGCCAGGTGAAAGTCCTAGTAAGTGAGGCTAGGCAAAATGGAAGTCATGGTGAGTGAAGCCAGGCAAGGGAAAATCCAGATGGATCAAGGATAACCGGACATCTGGTGTTGGGAAGTCCAAGTAGGTCAAGGGAGTGATCGGATACTTGGCACGAAGAGAAAAGTCCGAGTAGGTCAAGGGAGTGACCGGATACTTGGCACGAAGAGAACAGTCCAAGTGGGTCAAAGACATTGACCAGACACTTGGTGGGAAATCCTAGCAGGTTAAAGGAGTGACCAGATGCTAGGCATGATGTACCAACAGGTCAAGGTTGACCGGATGTTGGTTTGAGAGGCTTGGGACTTGGTTTTGGGCAAAAACCAAGAGCTGGATCGATCCAGGCCTTTCCCAGCGAACAGAGAGCCTCTGGATCGATCAGTGGATCAATCCAGAGGTCCCAATCGATCAGTGGATCGATTGAGACGCTGCTGCTTCGCGCGATAAGCGCTGGATCGATCCATGGATCGATCCAGGCGTTTTTCCAGAGTATAGAGGCGCTCTGGATCGATCCAAAGCCTCCCCGATCGATTGGGAATAATCGAATCGATCGGGATCCGACCGTTGCATCGTATTTGAGCCGCAGGCGAGCGTTGTCTTTGGCATCTCTTCACCGATTCATCTAAGATCTTCACCAGCTTCTTCACAGCTCTTCTCAAGCTCGAGATCGCCAGTTCTTGAAGGCTCTTGGAGGTTCTTCCAAGTCAAGAGGCGGATCAAGGCAAGAAGAAGAAACTAGGGTTAGGGTTTTTGCTCTCATTGTAAGCTTGTAAGCTTGTATTTCATTACCTTTCCTTTTCTTCTTGTATTAAGTCTTGTAGGGCTTCTCCGCCCTTGGTAGTTACCATAAAGGAGAGTTTTATTAGTAGAGGGTGTGTGTGTAGGTGTGGATCCTTGGACTAGTCACCTCTTGCGAGGTGGATACCAAGTAAACCAACCTTGTTAGCGTTGTGTGGTTTGTTTCTGTATTTTCCGCTGTGCATCTTTGAAGAAACAAGCAACGCTGAGCAATGAGCGAGCGAAGAGCTATTCACCCCCCCCCCCCCTCTAGCTACTTTTCGGTCCCAACAAGTGGTATCAGAGCAAGGCCGCTCTTCACCGGAATCATCGCCGGAAGGGTCAAGCATAACAAGAAGAGCTAGAGGGTGAAGAAGTTGAAGCAAAATTGTCAAAGTCAAAGAAATTCAAAACCTCAACTTCTACAATGGAATTCCGAGATGGGCTCGGATTCGACACGAGGGTGGCTCCACCATACACTTCCACGAGCTTCGAGTCTTGGAAATCAAGAATCGAAAATTTTCTTATGATGGAGATAGAGCAATGGTTTGCTCTTATGGAAGGCTTCAAGACTCCAACAAACTCAAAGGGCAAAGTTCTCAAGAGGAGCAAGTGGAGCCAAGAGCAAGTCCAAAGGTGCGAGGCCAATGACAAAGTGACCAAGCTTTTGGTCAATTTATTGCCAAGCACCATCCTTTGCAAAATTGGAGAATTTGAAGATGCAAAGGAATTATGGAGTAAATTGGCCAAGCTTCATGAAGAGATCCCCTCCACTGTACAAGAGCAAGAAGAATCTAGAGAGGGTGACTCTATGGAGCAAGACCAAGAGGAGGACTCCGAGGTTGAGAGATGCTCAACCTCCGAAGAAGAAGTCCAAGAAGAAGCTTCATCTTCAAGGGAGTGCAATGAAGAGAACAAGGAGGGAGCATACTCCTTGTTCCATGTACAAGATGATGAAGCCTCCACCTCTAGGATTGAGGGGGAGTGTAGATCAATGAACCCAGAGCAAGAAGAGGCCTCCACATCCGGGTCAAGTGAAGAAGAAGAAGATGGTGCCACCTCCAAAATTCAAGAAATATCAAATGAAGGAGCAAGTGTCATCCCTACACAAGAAGGTATAAATGCTTCAATTAAAAATAAAAATCATATAATATGTTTTGAGTGTAGGGAAAGTGGGCACTGCAAGAGCAAGTGTCCCAACTTGGTCAAGAAGAAGGGTCAAGTGACACAAAAGGGCAAGGAGAAGCCCAAGGAGACCACCCCCGGGACAAAGAAGAGCAAGGAGCACATTGTGTGCTTCTTATGTCAACAAAAAGGGCATTACCGAAGTCAATGCCCCAAGGGGAAGAAGATGGTCAAGGCTCAAGGAGGCACTAGTCAAGGGGGAGCCTCCAAGGTAAAGAAGAAGGTAACATTTATTGAGCCTACCCCTTTACGTTATGGTAAAAAGCATGATAGTTCTAATTTTTATCATTTTAATGCAATTTACCATAAGAATAGAAAGCATGAGGGCATTAAGGAAAAGCATGTGGCCTTACATGCCAAGACTACCCAACCTAAGGTTAGGAAGGTAAATAGATATTTGGGCAAGAACACTAAGGATAATAGATACAAGCCCAAGAATAAAAATGCTCATGGATCAAATGAAAAATCAAATACTAAGGACTTAGTGAGGGAAAATCAAGGCTTGAGGTCAAGACTTGATAAATTAGAAAAGACCCTAAAAAGATTGGAAAATATCCTATTAGGGCAAAATGAGCATAACCTAGGTTTAGGGGTACAAAAGCCATCAAATTGCCATAGAGGTTTGGGATACAAAACCAAAGCAAAAAATGATGTGCCTAGTTATCATAGGGTTCCATATAGTTACGGAACAAACCCTAAGTCTAGAGGTCAAGTCAAGGATACAAGGAAAGATATCCCTAGAAGTATCTTTGCAACCAAAGTGACTAAGACTTCTAAGAAGTCTAAGAAAGTCACTAACAAGGTCACAAGGGAGGCTATCCTTAGAGTTGACCTAGAAAATGTGACCAAGGCTTCTAAGAAGCCCAACAAGGTCACTAGGAAGGTATCTAGGGAAGTTATCCCTAGTGAGTACCTAGAGCATCCAAGGAGCACCAATAGGTGTTGGGTTCCTAGGAGCATTTTCTCTACCCCATAGATGGGTTAGAGAGTGTCAACTCCGATTAGAAGGGTAGTTAACCCAACTTTGAGGAAATTGACACTCAAGGAGCATTTTCAAGGTTTTTGTTAACCTTTGAAAATGAAATGGAATTTTTATTTACTCTTTGAAAGAGTAAAATGTGCCTAATGGTGGAAAAATTGATTTTATCTTAAAATGACATAAATTGGGAAAACCTAGAGAAATACCAAGTTGGGATTTTGGTATTCTCTTAGAACCTTAATGCAATCCGAGCTTTAATTTAAAGTGCTACTCTTGAGGAAAAATGGTATATGCCAACATTTGAAGATATGCTTAATTTTTAAGTGGCATAAACAAATCAAGAGAAATAGAAATGTCAATTTGGGTTTTGACATTTTCTTGAAGCATTTATGGCAATCTAGGTTTACCATTTTAAGTTAAAACAAGTGGTATACTTTGAGTTAGCTAAGTGGTTAAGGATACTTAGATAGTTAATCTAGGTATATTTTGTTTATGCTAAACATTGCCATGATTGTTTGCCCATGATATGCCATGACATCATATTTAGTTCTGTATTTTGCATTCATTTCTTTATTGTGAAAAATACAAAAATACCATGTCATGTCATACATACATCATGTAGCTATAGGACTCTTTCTTTTGAAAGATATATTATATTAATGTATGTCATAACATTAATCATGCATTTAGTTTGATTTCCTTAAAATTAAGGACAAATGTTTTTACCAACAAATGGTATAAACAAATGGCATTTATATACAAGTTATACCAATAAGTGGTATATCAACAAGTGGCATACCAACAAGTGGTATTTATACACAAGTGGTATACACAAGTGGAATCAACAAGTAACATCCTTGGTGGATGTTCACCACTCAAAATGCCTAAATCGAGATGCATGATCCCTAGATTAGGGCAAAACCAAAATTTACATCTCACAAAGGCCTATAAGATGACTTGTATGTGTTTTAGTGCACATTAGATACAAGTGAGATGTTAGGATGATGAACAAAACTCAAGATGTTGATTTAGTGCATTCTTTAGAGTTTTAGGTTCATCAAAACACATAGTTATGTGTTTTCCCATCATTGGGAAAGCTAATGTACAAGTCATGTGCATTTAGCCCAAGGAAAATGGTGGGATATTGGTTTTGAAAAATGTTTTAAAAATGCTTTTGGAAAACCTTGGTGAAGGCTATTTTTTTTATAGTAATCACCATTGAATAGTTAGACACAAACTTGAAGAATACGCTAAAGTTTTAGCAAGTTTTCAAGCTTGTGTCAATCTTTGAAAATATGATGTATTTTCATAGAAAACTATTTTTCCATGATAAAGTATACCCTAAACAATGTCTACACGAAATTTCATGATTTTTGAATTTTTGTAGAATTTTCTAGGGGCCTCTGAAGGTGACTGAAATCATTTTTCAGCAACTATCAGACCTCAATCGATCCACCGATCGATTGAGGGTCTCAATCGATCAGTGGATCGATTGGGAGCAAGCTTCTCGCGAACAGAAGCTTGTTGGATCGATCAGCCGATCGATCCACCGATCGATTGAGGGTCTCAATCGATCAGTGGATCGATTGGGAGCAAGCTTCTCGCGAACAGAAGCTTGTTGGATCGATCAGCCGATCGATCCACAAGGCCTGAATCGATCAGTGGATCGATTCAGCAAGGTTTAATCGATTGGAACCCAACTCCAATCGATCCAAGGTGCTGATTTTGGCTGGGAAGGCTTGATTTCAGCATTTTGAACCTGTTTTAGTCTACGTAACCATTCCAAACCCCTCAAAATATATTTGTATACATAAAAAGGGTGTTTTCGTGTTGAAAACAAGGATGGATTGGTTAAGGAAGACTATATTGAAGTCTAGGTTGAGGTTTGTTTCGAATTTTGAATATTTGAACCTCAAAGCTTCTAAATTTGGGTTTCCTAAAGGATTAGGGATTCCAAGTCATTGTTGGTGCAATGACAGAAGTTACCACCATGTCTTTAGGGGGAGGGACTCTTTAAAGGCATGAAAATTATTTTTCATGAACCTTGGAAGGTGGTTAACCTTCCGTTAAGTGGATAATGCTCAAACATGGGCAGTTGCCTACATTGGGGAAGAATGTAGGGTTAAGGATAAATGAAGGGAATGAGACCTTCATTTGGGTCTTTAGACAATGTTAATGCTCCAGGGCGGGCAATGGTTGAAAATGAAGGGCATGGGTCCTTCATTATCGTGTTGATCACACCAAGTGAAGTTGTGAACAACGATGAGCAACTCTTCAGGGGGAGAGTTTTCAAAAATAGGGCATTTGTTGAAGTGTGCCCAAAATTGAGGCATGGGTTTATGTGTGCTCAAAGATGAGTTGATGTGTGCCAATAGGGGGAGAATGTGTGGTTTAAGTTAGACCTTCATTACCTATGGGGGAGGTCATAGGGGGAGAATGAAGGGAACCAACATTCATACTTTGGCATGAATGGAGTTAAGGCTATGGGATTAGCTTAACTCAGAATGGTCCAAACTTAAAGGTATTGTCAAACATCAAAAAGGGGGAGATTGTTGGTGCAATATCCCTTAGGTCAAGGTTGACTGATTTGACCAAGCTTGAGTCTTGGTCATAGTTTCGATGCTTGACAATACATGTAGACACAATGGACAATACAGGTGCAGTTGTTCATGTGCGGAGATTCTGATCAGGGACTGATCAGTATAAATGAAGGAAAGTCAGGTAGGTCAAGAGGCTTCGGATACCTGACTGGGAAGTCCTAACTGGAATGTTAGGCAGTAGAAGGAAAGTCCTGGTGAGTGAAGCCAGGCAGAAGGAAAGTCCTGGTGAGTGAAGCCAGGCAGAAGGAAATCCTGGTGAGTGAAGCCAGGTAAAAGTCCTAGTGAGTGAAGCTAGGCAGAAGGAAATCCTGGTAAGTGAAGCCAGGTGAAAGTCCTAGTGAGTGAGGCTAGGCAAAATGGAAGTCCTGGTGAGTGAAGCCAGGCAAGGGAAAATCCAGATGGATCAAGGATAATCGGACATCTGGTGTTGGGAAGTCCAAGTAGGTCAAGGGAGTGACCGGATACTTGGCACGAAGAGAAAAGTCCGAGTAGGTCAAGGGAGTGACCGGATACTTGGCACGAAGAGAAAAGTCCAAGTGGGTCAAAGGCATTGACCGGACACTTGGTGGGAAATCCTAGCAGGTCAAAGGAGTGACCAGATGCTAGGCATGATGTACCAACAGGTCAAGGTTGACCGGATGTTGGTTTGAGAGGCTTGGGACTTGGTTTTGGGCAAAAACCAAGAGCTAGATCGATCCAGGCCTTTCCCAGCGAACAGAGAGCCTCTGGATCGATCAGTGGATCAATCCAGAGGTCCCAATCGATCAGTGGATCGATTGAGACGCTGCTGCTTCGCGCGATAAGCGTTGGATCGATCCAGGCATTTTTCCAGAGCACAGAGGTGCTCTGGATCGATCCGTGGATCGATCCAAAGCCTCCCCGATCGATTGGGAATAATCGAATCGATCGGGATCTGACAGTTGCATCGTATTTGAGTCGCAGGCGAGCGTTGTCTTCGGCATCTCTTCACCGATTCATCTCAGATCTTCACCAGCTTCTTCACAGCTCTTCTCAAGCTCGAGATCGCCAGTTCTTGAAGGCTTTTGGAGGTTCTTCCAAGTCAAAAGGCGGATCAAAGCAAGAAGAAGAAACTAGGGTTAGGGTTTTTGCTCTCATTGTAAGCTTGTAAGCTTGTATTTCATTACCTTTCCTTTTCTTCTTGTATTGAGTCTTGTAGGGCTTCTCCGCCCTTGGTAGTTACCATAAAGGAGAGTTTTATTAGTGGAGGGTGTGTGTGTAGGTGTAGATCCTTGGACTAGTCACCTCTTGCGAGGTGGATACCAAGTAAACCAACCTTGTTAGCGTTGTGTGGTTTGTTTCTATATTTTCCACTGTGCATCTTTGAAGAAACAAGCAACGCCGAGCAACGAGCGAGCGAAGAGCTATTCCCCCCCCCCCCCCCCCCTCTAGCTACTTTTCGGTCCCAACAATACGTTCGACCCTTGTATGAAGAGGAGGTTGATATCGTAGCTGAAAAGATTTCGACCCCGACTATATCCGAGTTATGGAAGTTTGAGCCTTGAAAAGAACACGTGCAATACGATATGCGTTCGACCCTTGTATGAAGAGGAGGTTGATATCGCAGCTAGAAAGATCTCGACCCCAACTATGTCCGAGTTAGGAGAGTTTGGGCCCTAAAAAGGACATGAGCGATAGATATATGCTCGACCCTTGTATGAAAGGGAGGTTGATATTGCACACCCTTTCTATATCCTAGTCGAGGAAGTTTGGTCCATGAAAAGGATACAGATGATACGATATAGGCTCGACCCTTATATGAAGGGGAGGTTGATATCGCAATTGGAAAGATCTCAACCCCGGCTATGTTTGAGCCAGGGGAGTTTAGACTCTGAAAAGGACATGAGCGATATGATATACACTCGACCTTTATATGAAAAGGAGTTTGAGTCTGAAAAGGGCACGGGTGTTACAATATGCGCTCAACCTTTGTATGAAGGGAAGGTTGATATCACAATTAGAAAGATCTCAACCCCAACTATATCTGAGTTGAAAGAATCTGGGCTTTGAAAAGGATACGAGGGATATGATATATGCTTGACCCTTGTGTGAAGGGGAGGTTGATAACCCAGTCGGAAAGATCTTGACCTGAACTATGTCCGAGCCAAGGGAGTTTGGACCATGGGAAGTACGATATGTGTTTGACCTTTGTATGAAGAGGAGGTTGATATCGTAACCGAAAAGATCTCGACCCCGACTATGTTCGAGTAAGGGGAGTTTGGGTCTTGAAAAGAACACAAGAGTACAATTTGCGCTCAATCCTTATATGAAAGGGAGGTTGATATCACAGTAAAAAAAATCTCGACCCAGACTATGCCCGAGTCAGGGGAGTTTGGGCCCTGAAAAAGACAGGTGATACGATATGAGCTCAACCCTTATATGAAAGGGAAGTTGATATCACAACTAGAAATATTTAGACTCTGGCTATTTCTGAGTCAGGACAATTTTGACAATAGAACTAGTTTGAGGAAATATACTTTTATTTTTGTTGAAATGTGGGTACCATAAAGCTTTTTAAAAAATATATAAAAGATAATTGTAGGATACTAGGCAACCTAGGAGTGATAAAGCTTCAAATGATTGACACTCCGTGGTCGATCTAGCCTTTTGTCACTTGAATATGTAAGATAGTACACTCTCGAGTCAAGCTTTTCAACCACTCAAAATGGTCCCTCCCATTGGAGTTTCAGCTTGCCCATGTTCCTGACCAGCTTAATTTTTTTTTCCAAACTAGATCTCTGGCCTAGAAAGAGTGAGAAATAATCCGTCTGTTATAATTGAGCCGCATCTGTTGTCGATATGCAATAGTCAGGCGATAGTCCTCTCCCTCATCTTCGTAATCAGTGGTCTAAGTCAAGAAGATGTAATTCATCAGTATCTTATCCATAAATATCCCTTCTAATAGATTTGCCGCCAATCTCTACTGAAATGACCCATTGGAATGGATCATTTTGATACTCTCTCGAGGAGTAGTTTGAAAGGACTAGAGAATACTAGGTATTTCATCTACCCAACTCTCTTGGACATGATTCAACTTAATTTTCAACCCTCTTACTATCTCCCTATTGACTACCTCAACCTGTCCATTGCTCTAAGAATACGACATTGAGGTGAAAGCTTGTTAAATGTCAAATCCTTCACGCCACTATTTTAACCAGTGACCCTGGAACTTCTTTTGTTGTTGCTCAATGGAAAAGGGACCAACAATATCCCTGTAGCACTGATCAAAGGGATAAGATATGATGGAAGTTTTTAAGAACTTAGTCGGACAATGAGAAAGATTTCGATGCTTCTGGTGCTGAAGGCAAGCAACAACTAATTGAGTCATGTCTGCCTGTGAAGTTGCCAAGAAGTATTCAACTAGTAGTACCTTTTAAGCTAATGTTCTTCCCCCACATGATTTCCACATATACTCGAGTGAATTTCTCGCATAACATAGTCAGCATTATTCATACCAAGGCATTTAAGGAGGGGTTGGAAAAATGACTGTCGATATAATACCTCCTCGATTAGAGTAAATTGGGGAGTTTTCCTCTTGAGCAACCTGGTTTGTTTAGGATCAACAGGCAGAGTTCCTTGCTCAAGATAGGTGATGATAGGTACTCTCCAGTAGGCATGTATACTTGGGCTCGAGACTTGGTCAACTTGAGAGATCAATAGGACCTGAGATACACAGCCTTTAGTCCTCCAATTTGCTAGTGTACTAGCCAATTCGTCCAACTCATCGACTCTCTGATTTTTTGCAAGGGGAATTTTTTGGAGACTAACTTCTTGAAAGCGGGACCTAAGTCTTTCAAAGGTATCGACATAGCATTATAGTAGTTCATTCTTGATCTCGAAATTCTCTGCTATCTGTTGAGCTATCAGCTGGAAATTCAAATAGATAATGACTCGAGAAGCCCCCACCTGTTTGGCTGCTTGAAGCCTTACTAATAAAGTTTCATATTCTGCTTCATTATTGGATGTTTGGAAGTCAAGTCGGATTGAAAGTGAGAGTACATCATCTTGTGGGGATATCAATAGAATCCCTACTCTGCTACCCTATTGAGTAGATGAGTCATCTACATAAATCCTCCACGTCCCCTCGACCATCCCATCGGGTATTTCAGTCATAAAATTGACTAAGACTTGAGCTTTGATAGCAGTTCTCGATTGCTACTAAATATCACATTCACTTAATTCGGTGGTTCATTTAATAAACCTCCCAAAAACCTCTAGGTTGGTTAGCACCCGACCTAGACTACTATTGTTGAGGATTATGACTAGATGGGCAAGAAAATATAACCTCAGTCGATGAGAAACTAAGGTCAGTCTGAATGCTAGCTTCTCCATATTGGTGTACATATTCTCAATGTCTTTTAACAAGTGACTAAAAAAGTATATCGGGTGTTGTCTTCCTATCATAACAAAACCACAATGATTGCCCTTCAAAGGCCGATAAGTATGCTCACAACATTTCACCCATTACTGCTTGGAGAGGAGTGGGAGTCGAGACAAATATTCTTTCAACTCCATAAAGGCTTGATCACATTTTTAATTCCATTCGAATGTAGCAATTTTCCTCAACACTTTAAAGAAAGGTAAACTCCGAGTGACCAGATGAGAGAAAAATAGAGACAGTGTCATGATGCGATCGACTAGTCATTGCGCCTCTTTAAGACTGTGAGGTAATATCATATTCTGGAGAGCTTGAACCTTCTTGGGATTGACTTTAATTCCTAGTTCAGTAACGATGTATTCTAGAAATTTTTCACTCTTGACTCTGAAAAGACATTTGTAGGGGTTTAACTTAAACCTGTATTATCTCAAAGTGCAACATATTTACTCAATGTCCGAGATCAGGGTCTCAGGTCATACAAATTTGATTAAAATATCATGCGCATATACCTCCACATTTCTTATGATATGGTGTTTTAACACCCAATCCATAAACCGTTGATAAGTCACCCCTACGTTCTTTAAGAAGAATGACCTGACAGTATAACAAAAGGTTCCGTTAGGGATGATAAAATTAATATTTTCTTGATTCTACAGAGCTAAAGGGATTTGATGGTAGCTTTGGTAAACGTCCAATATGCATATAAACTCACAATTGAAAATCAAGTCTACCAACTGGTCGATACAGGGGAGTGGATAGCAGTCATTTGGGCATGCTTTCTTAAGGTTTCGGAAGTCAATGCAGACCCGCCACTTATCTGTTGGATCGAGAAGCGCTAGAGGGGGGTGAATAGCGCTCGTGACTTTCACTTTTCGAATTCGTAAATCGTACGAAAAACTAACAGAGTAATAAGCAGCGGAAAATAAAAACAAACACACAAACACGAAGGAGTTTACTTCGTTCGGAGCCTATCTCGACTCCTACTCGAAGGCCCGCGATCGCTGACCGCTTTCGGTGGGCAACAACTATAGTTCGTAAAAACTATTACAAACTAAGTAGAATTTAAAGCAGTAAAAATAACAGTTATACCGACAACAAAAAGACTAAATCTGAAGCTCCGGGTTGTCAGCGTCTAGTTGAGGCTTTGTCGAAACGTCTCGTTAGCAGCAGGTTGCAGAATGATTGCTTGTGCGAAGCTGTGAAGAGCTACTGGTCGAGACCCTCTTATAAAGGGTGTTCAAGGCACCTTGAAAGCCATCCAAGGCGCCTCCATGCTGGCCGAGTCACACGTTGAGATAAGGGCTGAACTGGTCGAACCTTATCAAGTTCAAGGCGCCTTCTTTGCTCTCCAAGGCGCCTTCATCCACTAGTCCAAGGCGCCTTGAGCTTCCTTCAAGGCGCCTCCAAGCCTGCTTCGCAGCCAGCTCATCTTTTGCACCTGAGGCGCCTCCAAGCTCCATGGAGGCGCCTCGGACACTGTTTATCCGAGGCTTAACCTTGTTCTTTCGTACCTACAAGACATGTTAGATCCAAAACACAAACATATCCTGCAAAACAAAAGTTAGCACATATAATATCATAAATATGAAGTTTGACAGTCATCGGACTGTCCTGGTCTGACTTCGGATTTCCAACCGGAAACCCTAGGTCGACTCGACGCCTACTATTCCCTCTACGGGGAACGCGTCCTCACCTACTCCACTCAGGAGATTTACCTGATGCCACTGCGATCCTCCAGATCGACTGGACTTTTACTCGGTGCTCGATGCTTCTGAACTTTCTGCTAGACGTCCGCTTCCCGGCTGGTCCAGTCTTTCACCTGGTTCGCGACACCAGGACTTTCCACCTAGGATTACCCCCCTAGGACTTTTGCTTGAAGCACTCGACCCACCAAGACTTTCCGCATAGGGTTACCACCCCCTAGGGTTTTCCACCTGCCTAACCGCAACTAGGACTTTTGCCTAAGTACATTTAGGACTTTCTGCAAACTTGTTCAACATATTAGAAACCAAAACACCTTAACTTTGCACCTTTGACATAATCAAAACATAGGTTCGATCGTCGGATGCTTCCCACATCAACAATCGCTCCCTTTTTTATTATGGCAATACGGTTCAACGTTAAGTAAAAAGTATGACAGTAAGTACAGATAAGTATAGAAACTTAAACATGAGCATAAATAAAAAACTTTATGCTTTCCCTTTGATTATGTTTAAGTTTACTCTTTACTTAACTTTTCTCTCTCCCCCTTTGATATAAATAAAAAAGAAAACTAGGAAAAGAGAAAAACAAATATTCGATTTTAAACTCCCCTTTACGAGTAGCACATATTTTTTGAAATGAATCAACTTAGCTATATTTTTAGCTTTAAAAATGATTGCGTTGAAAAAGCACATTGCCAGATAGCTAAGTTTGGAACATAATTTTAGTTTAAAGAGAACTTGATTTTTCAAAGAAAACATAGTCAAATTTGAAGTAGTTTTGAAGAAGACTTAGTTAAAGTTGTTCGAAAGATACTTAATTAAATTTGAAAAGCTTTCGAAAAATATTTAGTTAACTTTTTAAATTAGAAAACAATTTTAATAAGGAATTTTTGTTAAATTCTTAGTTTGAAAAGTAGGGAGTTTGATAGGGGATAATAAAAAAAATATAGCCAAATTAGGGATAGTTTTGAAAGACCATTTAATACTGAGTTAAATTTGAAAAGTTTTTCAAAAGATATTTAATTAAATTTGAAAAGCTTTTCAAAAGTTACTTGATAATTAGCTTGACTCCGCTCACTCCCCCTTAATTAATACAAACATGAATTCCTAGGGTCCTAGAGTCCAAGCATGTATAAAATATAATAGGTCTTTTATATTTTGCCTCATTTTCCATCTCACCCATTCTAGGTTTTCAGACATATTTAGCTTATGAGTGAGTGTGAGATAAAGTTAACTTTGTCAATAAAACTATTGAAAATATAAGTTTGAATTTCAAATGAGTAAATATTAAACCTTTGAGAATATATTAAAAATTAATTGGAGTTAACATTTGCAATCATAATTTGACAGATATTTTAAACCCCTTTAAACTGATTGAAATTAATTGAATAATATTTTGAAATTAATTAACCATTTTAAGTAATTTTGAAATTAATTTTTCAAAGGTTTTGAAATTAAATGGTTTTCAAATAAATTTTTCAACGAATTTTAAATTTTTAAAAGATTTTTAAAATGATTTTTAAAAGACTATTCAAATAATTTTGAAATAGATTTTTAAACAATTTTTTAAACTAATTTTGAAATTGATTTTTAAAGGATTTTTCAAATAATTTTGAAATAGATTTTTAAACAATTTTTTAAAAATAATTTTAAAATTAATTTTTAAAGGATTTTTCAAATAATTTTGAAATAGATTTTTAAACAAATTTTTTAAAATAATTTTGAAATTGATTTTTAAACAATTTTTTTATTAAACAATTTTTAAAAAATAATTTTGAAATTGATTTTTAAAGGATTTTTCAAATAATTTTGAAATAGATTTTTAAACAATTTTTTAAAAATAATTTTGAAAAGATTTTTAAAGGATTTTTAAAATAATTTTGAAATTGATTTTTAAAGGATTTTTCAAATAATTTTGAAAGATTTTTTAAAAGATTTTTAAATTAATTTTGAAAATGATTTAAAAAAGATTTTTAAAAGATTTTTCAAATAATTTACAAATAATTTTGAAATTGATTTTTAAAGGATTTTTAAATAATTTTGAAAAAGATTTTTAAATAATTTTGAAAAAGATTTTTAAATGATTTTTAAAAATAATTTTGAAATTGATTTTTAAAGGATTTTTAAAATTGATTTTTAAAAGATTTTTAAATTGATTTTTAAAAGATTTTTAAATAATTTCGAAATTGTTTTTAAAAGAAATTTTCAAATAATTTTAAAGAAGTTTTAAAAGATTTTTCAAAATGATTTTAAAATGTTTTTAAAATAATTTTTCCTTTATTTTAAAGATTATTAATTATTTAATTTAATTTGATTTGATTTTTAATCCTTAGTCATCTCACCCGATCTAAATTTCAAATCAGGGAATCCTATAATTTTGTGAGATGAATTAGGTTCAATTTTAGAGTTTTGGTTTAACTTTGTGTTAGATTCAAGTTTAGTTTTGGGTTCAACAAATAGGTATTCTTTGGATAAACTTCTGGGCTATGGTGAGTCACAAGGACATCATTAAAGTAATCATGCTTTCGAGGTTTTCCAAATAGTTCTACCTATTGAACTTAATACAAAACCTTGGTCTAACTGGTTAGGATCCATAAAGGGTAGTTTCGGTCAGTTCCACTTAGCCAAATGTACCAGGTCGAAACCATATCTTCCTAGACATGCGATGACTAAGTTTTCCCAACGTACTATCATCCAATACTTTACCAGTACCGTGAGTCAAGTTAAACCTAGCCCATTTTAATCTAACCTTAATTACCCTGCCGGGTAGTCTACTCTTGGTTACCCCTGTCAGGTAGATTAAGTTTTGGAGGTGTCAGCTATTCTGGAGCCTACCCTTGGATTTTTAAGATTTTGTAAGAATAAATTTGATTTAAATTTTAATTTAATTTCATTTAGTTTAATTTAATTTAATTTTTAATTAATTTTAATTATATTCTTTTAATGGTTTATCTTTTTATTAAGACAGTTTTTCTTTTGGCTCCCCCTGGATCATAGCCTTGATATGGTCTATCAAGGTAATAGACTTGATTCTTGGGGACCCAATATTGACCAAGTCCAACTTGATTGATCAGGTTGGACTTAGGTACCCATGCTTGGATTGTGTTTCTATCATTTCTATTTACTAATGATAAATACGATTTGTATTTTCTTTTAGTTTTAAATCTAAGTCCGGATTTGTTGTAAACGGCTCGCTGTTTTCCAAGAATCAGATCCAGATTCTTGGAACCCAAGGTGAACCGTTCCAACGTGTCCTTGAGTTCTTTAACTTGAGTTTTTAAATTGAAATTTTCTTCCTCAAGTTGTTGGACTTGAGTTGAACTTTCAATTTGAACTGACTCAGTTAAGGGACTTGAGTTGGTCACTTCTTTAAGGGTTGTTATCTCCTTTAGAAGTAACTTGACTCGGACGTTAGATTTGGCCAACTTCTTAAGCAAGTAAGGAATTAAGTTTTCCGAATTATCTAGGTTAATACTAGACATTATAGAACTTACAGTGGGTTTGGGTCCTTCGGAAACGGATACAGATCCGTGGCTTCACTCGGACTCAGTGTCTGATTCGTTCTCGGTTCAGATTCAAGCTCGGACTCGGTTTCGGCAACATGCGCTAGTACTGGTAGAGCGAGGAGGCTTGCTTGTTCTTCTTCATCGGATTCATATTCGTCTGATGACTCGGACCATGTTGCCTTTAACACTTTCTTCATCTTGCTTGTACCTGCAAATGACGCAACACCTTTCTCGGCCGGAGTAGTATTAATTTGCTCAAATAATTCGTTAATTAAAACATGCTTACCTATTTTCGTATCAGAAATACCTGCGTGAAGCTCAATCAGCTTCTCCCATAACTCCTTCGCACTTGAGAACTTTCCAACTCGATCAAGCTCTGAATTTGTTAGTCTGCACTGTAGGGTGTAGGTTGCTTTGGCGTTAACCTCTACTTTCTTGATTAGGATAGGATCCCAGTTCTCGCATGGTGTTGGTTTGCCGGTTTCGTCAGTTGGTAGTTCGAATCCAGTCTTGACCATCATCCATATGTCGAACTGGGCCTGGAGAAAAGACTCCATTCGACACTTCCAATAGCCGAAGTCTTCGCCGGAGAAGAGCGGGGGACGAGCAGTGCTGTAGCCTTCTTGATGGGTCATTTGAGAAATAAATCTTGCACACAAAGAAACAAAAAGGCTTGTTCCAAGACTTGGTCTTGGATTAGTAGTGCAGTTTAAAGATAGAAATAACAATTTACAAATTTTAAAAAAATAATAATAAAATAATAAAAAATATTATTAAAATAATATAAAAAATATTATTTCAAAATTTGCTAAATGCGATATTTCGTTAATCCCAATCAATTGTGAAAAGATGAAAATGAATTTTTTGAAAATAATTTTGGAGGGAAAAAACGAAAGGCGAAAAAGACGAAAAAGTCAAAAAAAAATGCTCAAATGGTGGTTTCACCTATTCGAAGCAACCTGGCTCTGATACCAATTGTTGGATCGAGAATCACTAAAGGGGGGGGGGGGTGAATAGCGCTCGTGGCTTTCACTTTTCGAATTCATAAATCGTACGAAAAACTAACAGAGTAATAAGCAGCGGAAAATAAAAACAAGCACACAGACACGAAAGAGTTTACTTCGTTCGGAGCCTATCTCGACTCCTACTCGAAGGCCCGCGGTCACTGACCGCTTTCGGTGGGCAACAACTATAGTTCGTAAAAACTATTACAAACTAAGTAGAATTTAAAGCAGTAAAAATAACAGTTATACCGACAACAAAAAGACTAAATCTGAAGCTCCGGGTTGTCGGCGTCTAGTTGAGGCTTTGTCGGAACGTCTCGTTAGCAGCAGGTTGCAGAATGATTGCTTGTGCGAAGTTGTGAAGAGCTGCTGGTCGAGACCCTCTTATAAAGGGTGTTCAAGGCGCCTTGAAAGCCATCCAAGGCGCCTCCATGCTGGCCGAGTCACACGCTGAGATAAGGGATGAACTGGTTGAACCTTATCAGGTTCAAGGCGCCTTCTTTGCTCTCCAAGGCGCCTTCAGCCACCAGTCCAAGGCGCCTTGAGCTTCCATCAAGGTGCCTCTAAGCCTTCTTCGCAGCCAGCTCATCTTTTGCACCCGAGGCGCCTCCAAGCTCCATGGAGGCGCCTCAGACACTATTTATCCGAGGCTTAACCTTGTTCTTTCGTACCTGCAATACATGTTAGTTCCAAAACACAAACATATCCTGCAAAACAAAAGTTAGCACATATTATATCATAAATATGAAGTTTGACAGTCATCGAACTGTCCGGGTCTGACTTCGGATTTTCAACCGGAAACCCTACGTCGACCCGACGCCTACTGTTCCCTCTACGGGGAACGCGTCCTCACCTACTCCACTCAGGAGATTTACCTGATGCCAGTGCGATCCTCCAGATCGACTGGACTTTTGCTCGGCGCTCGATGCTTCCGGACTTTTTGCTGGACGTCCGCTTCCCGGCTGGTCCAGTCTTTCACCTGGTTCGCGACACCAAGACTTTCCACCTAAGGTTACCCCCTAGGACTTTTGCCTGAAGCACTCGACCCACCAAGACTTTCCGCATAGGGTTACCACCCCCTATGACCTAGGGTTACCGCCTCCTAGGGTTTTTCACTTGCCTAACCGCAGCTAAGACTTTTGTCTAAGTACACTTAGGACTTTTCTGCAAACTTGTTCAACATATTAGAAACCAAAACACCTTAACTTTGAACCCTTTGACATAATCAAAACATAGGTTCGATCGTCGAATGCTTCCCGCACCAACATTATCTCCTGATTTAGATATCAATACCACATTAGCTAACTAAGTCGGTAACTGGATTTCCCCTATGTACCCAACTTCTAGCAGTTTATCAATTTCTGCCTGAATCACTTGGTTTTGTTTAAGTGAAAATTCTCGCTTCTTCTGCCAAACAAGTCAGGCCCCTGGAAGCGTGTTCAACCGATGAACCTTCACCAAAGGAGAGATGCCCCCAACTTCTTTGGCCGATTAGGAGAAGACATCGTGGTTGTGAAAGAGGCATGCAATAAATTCTCCCCCGAGTCTTGAGTCAAGATCTATGGTGACTCGGGTTATCCCTCCTAGTTGGTCAAGATGAATTTAGACATCTTTGTGGCCCTTTTCGAGTCGGATTATTGGTGTCTCCTTGAGTAACTTGGAAGAAAGCATTGTGGGTTCGGCAAGCCTTTCGAGAATCAACCCAAATTACATCAACATAGCTTTTTCTGAC
Source organism: Zingiber officinale (assembly GCF_018446385.1). Lineage (NCBI taxonomy): Eukaryota > Viridiplantae > Streptophyta > Magnoliopsida > Zingiberales > Zingiberaceae > Zingiber > Zingiber officinale. Next base: position 26,408,083 of record NC_056000.1, on the reverse strand, counting down.
TGCCAGTTGACTTCCCTTTACTTCTCCGACTTGGTTATTCACCGAGAATTTGATCTTTTGATGGAAAGTAGAAACCGTTGCCTAGAAAGTGCTCAATGTTGGTCTCCTTAATATAACATTATAAGCGGACTCCGTATTTATGATGAGGAAAAGTGTATGCCTTGTCCTTCTCATTGATTCCTCTCCTAAGGAGAGAGAAAGATGAATTTGATCCATTGGTTGTACCTGATGTCCTGTGAATCCGAACAAAGAGATGTTTATGGAGTTCAGTTTCCCCCATCCAATTGTAATTGATTAAAGGCTTCTTTGAAGATAATGGTAACAGAGTTGTCCGTGTCTATGAAGATCCTCTTCACTATATAGTTGATAATGAGAGCTTGAATCGCCAAAATATCATTATGGGGAATGTCCACCCCCTTTAAATCACTAGGCCCAAAGTTGATCACAGGGCTCTTAGTTGTACCACGACCAGTGCTAACTCTATAGTTTTTCAATCGGCAACCATGAATCTTCCAAACTTGAGTGAAATCGTCATCTGTTGGACATCTTGAAATCATATTAACCATTCTTAGGATCAATTTTACCTTTTCCCTTTTTCTCTTCGCCCTTCTCCTGATCTGACTCTTGCTGAGGTTGAGAGGTGGTACAAGGTTGCTCAAGAGAGCAAGATCGCCGGTCGGGATGGTTCCGAGTGTATGCTTCTTGTCCGACAGGATGACGTTGATGGTAAGGCTCAGGAAACTTCTTAGTCAATTGACTACGACTATTCATTCTTTGATCAGCTACCAGCCGTAATTCCCTAACATATTATTGGCACTCACAAGTGGAGTGAATATTCTATTGGTGAAAGTCACAATATTCCTCTATAAAAATCCCCGTCTTAACCCAAAAGTTGGAGTTGGATCACTATGTACTCGATTGATTCAATGAAAAACCCAATGACATGAGTACGAATTATCTATGAATTGAATATCATATCAATTGAACAGTCATCTATAAAGAAATAAATCAAAAAAATCAAATAGATGACCACATATAACTATAAATAATACATTATAAGTTGATTGTTGACAGTAGGATTTAATGAATTTATTGACCGTTTCATTTAATCGATTTAATCAAATTTTAAATTTTATAATAGAGATCAACAACAAACTAATATAATCAAGATTTTCTTAAAAAATGAAAATAAAATTTTGAATTAATAAAATTGAATTTCTGAAATAAATTAGTTCAGTTGATTAATTTAACTGAAATTTTATCCACTCCTGCTCACAGATGTCGTGATGTAACTTTTCACCGGAAAAAGAGGCAATATGCAGCAATTGGATATAGTTAATGAAGTAATAGAGGCTTGAAGCAAACCAGTATATCGTCCTTGAGTTTGATCAGTAGGGATTTTATTCTCATAAGTAGCTTGTGTGCATTTTCCTACTCACGTTGTATGCTTCTTTTCTCATAAATATCTGTGTTCAGTGTTGGATATCTCCTTTCATTCTTATTTTGTTAATAGTTTATGATTTGAGTTCTGTTCGTCCTGTAAATGTAACTTGGTTTTTCATGAGAACTGGAGTAACTCTAACGACTAATAGACACATTCGTTATAATGCTACTTTATAAATTATAGACATGGACACAGCACCATCAGTGTCGCGAATAGTTTACCTCAAAGAAGTCGAATAAATTCTGAAAGACAAATAGCATCGAGAAACACCATCATGAAGAGCAACACTTCGAATGATATAAACACTGGTCAGGTAGGCGGTGATTCAGCGCCATCATGGAGAGCACAGCAGATTGTGCCTTTGTGATGACCTTGGTAAACCCTGATGATTTCTCCAGTGGACATCGACCAAAGTCTTGCAGTCGTATCAGATGAAGCTGCACATAACAACACATTGTCACATCTATTCACATAACTAGCATTTATAAAAGGGAAAAAGAAATTGTAGATCATACATATCCTTCACCTGTTATCAGATAAGCACCATCGACAGAGAAAACGCAATCCCAAACCCAGCGCTGATGTCCTGATCATGTTATCAGAGTACCAATGAGACATTCATCAAAGTAATACCGCCGAGCAATAGTGATAAAGGTTTTTCTTGCCTGTTAAAGTCTTCTCCAAGGTAAAACCATCTACGTTCCATATTTTCACAGTGTGATCAGATGCAGCAGTAGCAAGATACCTAAAAGTAAATCAGCAAATTACACGCCAGATTTAAAATTGTGGATCGCTTAGAAAAGGTGTCAATGAGGATAATATTATAGCTTCCAAACAGAGTAATAAACAACCACCATGGATTTATTCAGTTATTAATAGGAGAGTAAAAATTAGTAGTTACCGATTGGGATCACAAAATTCTGGAGAAAGCAGACACTTCAAGATATATCCATTGTGTGCTTGTAATTTATGGAGTGGTTCAAAGTAGGTCATTGTCTACAATAGAAATCCCAGCTAGATAAATTAAATGACAAATTCTATCAACTATTTAAATAAATAAAACTAAAAACCTGAGTTCCTTTTAGTAAGCGCCAGACATAACATGTTCCATGATTATTTGCAGCGACAACCATGCTTCCATCCCACATCACGGTCAAAGACCTTACAGCTGTATCAACCTCTGGAACCTGAAGAATGTAATATGGTTGAATTAATTAAAGTCGTCTACCTTTTGATTTATTGCCAAATAACAGAATTGCAAGTATTATTCCTGCACATTGGTTTTTTAATTTTTATCAGATCTCATAGCAAAACGAAAGTACTTACTAACTCACAGCTGCACGAATTTGCAGCCAGATCCCACACTCTTATGTTACCATTTTGATCACCAGATATTAGTTCTTTCTGCAATATAGCATAACTTAGTAGTTCATAAAAATAATATACAATTCCACGTACTGGTTTCTTGATATTTAAAAGAGTAATCCACATTTGAGAATCTAGGCAAAAGAAACTAAATAAGCATTTCCATTGTATTTCAGTTATTTCAGAATAAAAAGTAAGATTCCACTTTTGGTTCCTTAAAAAGGTGGGCAGAAGAGGGGGGAAAGAAAGGAAAAATATTGAAAAAACTGAGTTAAGCCTATGCGTTTTGGGAATGACAAATAAGGGTTAAAATTGTAACAAAACAAAAGGAACCCTACATTCAAGGGAAGAGAGGATACTTTATCAAGACCTCACCAACTTAATCTTTTGAAGATCTCTAAACAAAGTTGCCATCAATTTCAGTCCAAACATTAAGATCAATCTAGAGCATCACATCATCAAGCTTCTCTAAAACAAATTGGATGTAGTTAATATCTATGTTTTAGCTTGAGAAAAGTCTTCGTTGTTAGGCTCATTGGTTGTATATGTTGTGGATTTAATCCCACACTGGTATTGTAATGATAGGGTATTACGATGAGTCCTCTAACTATAATATAATAGTTCTCTTAAAAATTGCGTAATATATTTTTCCCATCATTCTCAACAAAGGTAACTAAATATTAATATCTGTTGCATTTATATTTCCATTTTTATCCATCAAACATTAGTTCCTTCTGTCAGATAGCAAGCTCTGACATTGGTAAAAGATCAGGGCATTGGCAAAGTAATAGAAGCTTAAATCGAAAGAAAGGCATCAACAATTTTAAGTACTTGATATCCAGAAATTTTCTTAAAAGATTCTCTGAGATGAATAAAGATTTTAGAGTATGACAACTCTGTAACATACAGATTCCTCGCCAACAAAAAGAAATTTTGATAATCTAATCTTATGAGGAAAAAAAAACTACAAGAATTTGAAGGGAAAATGTCCATTCAATATTTGTCATAGAAAGGTAATAATATATTTATATCTGTTGCACTTGCATTGGTAAGAAACACCAGAAACTCTTTATCAATATCAATTTGATTAACTGTGGTTATCATGAGAGCAAATCTTGATGCAATGGTAAGGTTGCATCACCACAACCTAGGTCGAGGTTTTGAGTTCAAGCAAATAAGTTCTTAGCCATTGATACAAAATCCTTCGTGAGCCTCATAACACCAGGATCCCTCATACAATTTCATGTTAAATATATGATAAGAATGTTGATTAAACCTGACTTTGCTAACCAGGCTTCTGTTCTGATCATTAGCAATGGAACACATGCAATTATGGATAAGAAAAATAAAATTACAATAAATGTACAACAATGAGTGCATAGCAATCTTTTCACAGTAGCTCCAGAGAAAAAAAAATCATTTTCACAAAAAATGCTTTTCTGTTGTATCCATCATGAATATGTGAATAATATTAAAAAAAAAAATTACTTGGTTTGGGTGTAGAACGACTGTATTTACAGCTGCACGGCTTTCATATTCTCGTTGACAAGTTGCAGTTCTGAAGCATCAACAAAAAGAGAAAAATAAATGAGAAATAAAGCATAGTTATAAGAAGTATATCCACTAATAATAATATAACACTCATCCAAAGAACTTGCAAAAATCCATTGGAAAGTGACCTCCCATAGCCTACACCTGCGTATTTTTAATCTTACACTTGTATTGCCTATCTATGTGAGCCCCAAAAGTACAACAGGAATTAGTCTAGTCCCCTCTTATACAAAACTGAGTTCCATTAGCTGATTAAGAATAAATTGCATTTGCCAATGAGGCAGCAGAAATCATCTAGAAAAATGGGTAAGTAAAAAAATCTACAAAAGCGGACTTTAGATACCTCAAATCCCATATCTTCACTGTCCCATCTTCAGACCCTGAATACATCCAATTTCCATCACATTGAAAACCCACTGACATGACGTTATTAGTATGTGATTCATAGCTTCTAACCTAAAAAATCAAATAGCATGAGAGATTTATGTTAAATAAATAAAAGCATAGAAAAAATATTGCAGGCATACTGGATGTGGACTATTAGTGTTAACGTCGAAAAGACGGATGTGGGGATTGCCAGCAGCAGCTAAGTATCTTTTGTCAGGTGTAATCTCCAGCCTATTTACTTGCTGCAGATAATAAATTAATAATCATTGTTCAGAAGATCAAATATCACTAGAGGAATACTTAGGAAAGTCTACAGGAGCATGAGAATTTGAAGAGGATGATTCATCTTGATATCGCACGCCATTTACCAATTTTTGCACATGGAAAGAATTAAGGTCAGACCACTATCTTCTTGGGGAAAAAATGCAATAGATCCATCCAGGAATTGATGCACTCACAGAATCTGGGTATTGAATGGTGCGATAACAGCGCCCACTTTTGGCCTCCCAGAATCTGATAGTATGATCATAGCTTGCCGTGGCAAGAATGACAGAAGGTTGACTCATTCTCAAAAACCTATTGCTCACCTAGCCTTGGACAAGGTAAAACATGCATTAGAACTAGACTAACACAGAAGCTAGATAGCAATAAAACTAAAATTAAGCAAAAAGAAGTTTAGTAAAAAAGAAAAGAAAATCAAGAGTAAATACCCAACATATCGCCACTAGACTGGATTATGCCCCTGAGATGAGAATGGTCAAATCCTCAATATCCCATTAGGCATCAGCAACAGGTTCAAAAGGCTTAGATGCGATTAAGAATAGGAATATAATATGCAGTTTAGATCGACGAATTGAACAAAAACTATAAAACAATCCTTGAGGGAAGTCTATCAATGTTGCCGAATGTGGTTTAGCTAATTATTGTCCTATTGTCCATTATTACAAAATTATTTTTCAGCCACAAAGCTTGAATATTTGACACGCCAAGGAGGTATACTATGTAGCAATCCTCTTATGTGCATGAAGTCACTGTTTTATTATGTGCTTATGGACTGAAACAGTGCCACAAGTATGAATGCGTTGAAGGCCTAGATTGCATGGCTTGACTAAAAGTTCTCACCGTTTCCACTTTTCATTCTTTATTATAGATCATGTGCACCATCTGTTATATTTTCACCATTTTGTTTATCGTGTCAGGTTCCAGTTGTCATTCTTCCAGGGTTCATCACAATATTGGGAAGTAACTTATGTTGTCACTTCAGTTACAATGGTGTTAAGCGATTTATTATCCAATAGGTCACACATCAGTCTTTGTGACAAATCAATCAGAAAAAGCCCGACTATGCGGGAAAAAAAAATCCAATCATGATTCAGTACAAAAGATGAAGCAATAAAATAGAATAGCATCAACAAGAATCAAGGAATAAGACATTAAAAGAGAAAGATTTAAGCTACTTCTGAAATAAAACCATTCTAAAGTTTACATCCAATATATTCAATTGACATTATAACATTTACACATCATGATAAATAGAAGAATTTCCATATTGTTCAGCCAATGTTTTAGCTCTTTATTGATCTAGGTTCATTTGATATTATAATCCTTTTTTAAGAAACAAAAGGACATCTTGTAAACAATGCTTAAGTTGTTTTGTGTAGTTTAATCGCACGCAGATGTTCTAGAATTCCCACACGACACCCCAAACAACTGAATCTAGATCTACAAACATAGGTACAAACACTAAGGCCTAAACACAATTCCAGGTAGTCTGCAACAATACCACAGCCATAAGATGCTCCGCGCACAATCAAATCGCAAGAAGGACAACGGAATATCACTGTACAATGCCCGCTGTCATTCACATCTGGATCTAATCAAGAGGAACTTACATTAAACGACAATAATGAGGAAAACCCCGTATACCTATCTCAAACAATAAGGGAACGCCGTCGCACAACGCTCGCGCGTTCCAAGGCTGCTTGCAAACAAGAGTAGAAAAGGAGCAATGATGCTCGCTGCTACCGCCCGGCCCACTCGCATGAGAATTTTAACTCCTCTACTCGCGGCTAGGTCTCCTAGCAGGTGCTGCAAATCGGAGCGAAACGAGATGCCCAATCAGTAAAAGAAAAACACGCTGAGAGGCACCGCCCTAGAGCTGATCTGCTGAAGTCAAGGGAAGAACCGCGAGGGAGAGCCGAGGACGATGTAGGATCAGCGGAAGAGGAACAGCGGATCAAAAGGGAAAGAGAAGCACCGTCCGATCCAACCAAACACAAACACAAGTGACCAGATCGGTTTTTTCAAATTAAATTGGTGAGTTTCGTTCGTTACCATCGCTCGAAGGCAGGCCATAGTCAAAAAAATATTTTTATAATTGCATACTATTTATGTCTTTTAAATTTATGTCAAATTAATTATATCAAAAAACACAATAAATCTTTCTTACCTTCTAAAAAAATATGAAAACTAAATGAATTTTAGGAAGTTTTAATCATTTTCTAAACCCCCCATATATATATATATATATGTGTGTGTGTGTGTGTGTGTGTTAAGCGACGCTTTGTGCACGACCGTGAGCGACGCGCAGACGTGACGTTGCCAACTTGATTTCTTTGTAAACAAATATTTCATTTATTCTCTCTCCACTTCGATCTTCTTTTTAAAACATCACCGAGCAAAATTTCCCTCACCGCTCTCTCTCTCTCTCGTGCCTTCCTTCTCCATCACTGTCGTCTTCCGTCGCAGCTGACTGAAGCTCTCCAAATTGCACGTCAAACACAAAGGCGACCCTGGTGTAAAAGCCCCCCTTTCGCTATTCTCGATCGTAAGTTTTTCCTCTCCATTGTCTATTTTTAAGCGTTGTACAATTCCTTTTTTTTGCACTATATATATATATATATATATATATATATATATATATATATATCCTACCAAGCACAAGCCCTAGCTGCTATGCAACCAGTTTTTTGCTTATATAATTTGTAAGTTACTTGCTTATATAGTTTTTTTGTATTATCAGAAGAAAATATTTCACTTTGTAGCAGTTACTTGGTAAGTCATTTGATTTTTCAAAATATTGTAGCAGCTACTTGGAATGATAGCTGCTACAACATTATAGTAATTACTTGGAATGTTAGCTGCTACAATATTGTAGCAGCTACTTGGAATGATAGCTGCTACAATGTTGTAGTAGCTAACTCGATGGTTAGCTACACGTTGTAGCAGCTAGTTCGACAATTAACTGTTACACCTTGCAGTAGCTACAATGTTGTAGCAGCTAAATCATTTCATTTTAAGTTGTAATTTTCGCTCCTCTGTTCCTATTATATACCATTATCTGTGAATATCTTTATTCGACGTCTCGGGTGCTAAACTATTAATTAATTCCATAGCTAGCTACTACAACGCTGTAACAGTTACTCGGAATGATAGCTGCTGCAACTTTGTAGCAGTTAACTCGATGGTTAGCCGCTACAACATTGTAGCCACTACTTGGTAAATCTTTCCCCTCCACTGTCTATTTTTTAGCTCTGTACAAATTTTTTTTTTTTTGCACCATATATATATTCTACCAAGCACAAGCCCTAGCTACTATGCTACCAGTTTTTTTTCTTATATAATTTATAGCTAACTTGGTAGGTAACTTGTTTATATAGTTTTTTATATTATCAGAATAAAATATTTCTCTTTGTAGCAGCTACTTGGTAAGTCGTTTCATTTTTCAAAACATTGTAGCACCTACTTGGAATGATAGCTGCTACAACGCGTTGAGGTAGCTGCTACAATATTGTAGCAATTACTTGGAATGCTAGCTACTACAACGTTGTAGCAGCTACTTGAAATGATAGCTGCTACAATGCTGTAGCAGCTAACTGATGATTAGCTACACGTTGTAGCAGCTACTTTAACAGTTAACTGCTACACCTTGTAGCAACTAACTATCCATGTAGCTACTACAACGTGTAGCAGCTAACTATCCAAGTAACTGCTACAACGTTGTAGCAGCTCTTACGTAAGTCGTTTCATTTTAAATTATAATTTCCTCTCATCTATTCATATTATATATTGTTTATCTATAAATATCTTTATAGGACGTCTCGGGTGGTTAGCTGTTAATTAATTCCATAGCTAGCTGCTACAACGCTGTAGCAGCTACTCGGAATAATAGTTGCTACAACGATGTAGCAGCTACTCGGAATGATAGCTGCTATAACTGTTGGTGCGGTTAGCACTGACGGTCTAACTAAGATTTTGATGAATGACAAAGTAGGTTAAGTTAGTTTCATAGTGATCTAACACTTTGACGAAGTGTGCAAGAGAAGCCCAACTAGGTCGACGGGCCAATCGGATAGCTAGCACGAAGCCTAGCTAGGTCGACGGGCCGACCGATAGTTGGCACGAAGCCCAGTTAGGTTGATGGGCTGACCTGATAGCTAGCGCGAAGTCTAGACTAGTCGACGGGCTGACCGGATGTCTGGCATGAAGTCCATCTAGGTCGACGGGCTGACCTGATAGCTGGCACGAAGTCCAGATGGGCCGACGGGCTGACCGGGTGTCTGGCAGGTAAGTTAAGGTAAGTCACTGGAGGAGAGTGACTTGGTGAGGATACATTCCCCATTCGAGGGAACAGTAGACGTCAATTCAACTTAGAACCATTTCGGGAATCTAAGTTGAGATCATGACTAGATTCCGGTCTTGGTGAGACGAAATCTAATTACTACTCTTTTACTATAATTGTGTTAACTTCTGGTTTGCAAGGTAGTATAACTTTTATTTTACCTCGGACTAACATTTTCTTGCAGGAGAAGGACTTTCTGGAAGATGGTGGTCCGGGTGCCTGGAGTTTGTCCGAGCGCCCGGAAGGCAAAACTCTATCCTGTCGCAACGAGGAGCGCACTGATTGGCCATACCTATGTCACGGTCTGAGCGTCCGGAGCATCCTATATAAGGAGGTCTCACCCTGGAGCAAAATACACCAACGTCTTCCAACGATTGCTCTATTGTGCTGTGCTCCTGCGACGCTACAAAGCCTCTCCGACAACCTGCAGCTCAAGCTTTGTTTTATTATTGTTGTCGGTATTTTCCTTATAATAGTTCTTGTACTTACTATTGTAATCAATTTTTGAACTATTAGTGATTGCCCACTGAAAGTACTCGACGAGTGCGGGCCTTGGAGTAGGAGTTGATCAAGGCTCCAAACCAAGTAAAACTAGTCCGTGTTATCATTGTTTTGTGCTTTTTCCGCTGCATACTCTTAAACAAATTTGAAATCGCTATTCATCCCCTCCAGCGAGCTCTACGATCTAACAAGTGGTATCAGAGCAGGTACCGCTCTAATTTGGTGTAACCACCAATCAGACAGAAGGAGTGAATTTCTTTTTAAATTTTTTTTCGGATTTAGATTTTTTGAAACAATCCAAATTGGTATTGTTGCCTTTTTGGATCTTTTTTCGTAGCAAATTAAACTAAATTGGTGCAACACCAATTCAATCTTAAATTTCTTTCTTTCTCCTACACTGTTAATCCAGGACCAAGTCTTGGGATTTCTTTTTCCTTGTTTTATTTTATGTGCAAGGTAAAATGTCTCAAATCGAAGGTTTTAGCACAGTTCACCCCCCTCTATTCAATGGTGACGATTTCCCCTACTAGAAGTGAATGGAGATCTATCTGAAGACCAACTTCGACTAGTGGTTTAGCGTCACCAGAGGATACAAAGCGCCAATCAACAACTCCGGAAATCCACTAGACCCAGAACAGTGGAATCCGGACATGAAGAAGAAAGCCCAGACGGATTTCAAAGCACTCAACACTCTATAATGCGGGCTGACGAAGGAAGAGCTGAACCGGGTGGACCCACACCAAAATGCAAAGGAATTATGGGACAAAACTACACGAAGGAACGAGCGACGCCAAGGTAACTAAACGTGATCTTTTTCTAAATAGATTATTTAATATTAAAATGCAGGAAGGAGAAATAGCAAGTCAGCTCCACGCGAGGATCAAAGACATCCTCAACGGACTTCACGCGATAGACCACCAAATGGAGAATCGCGATTTGATCAGGTACACTCTAAACGCATTTCCTCGAAATGCATTGTGGGCATCCATCGTGGATGCCTGCAAGATTTCGAAGAATCTTTCCAAGTTAAAATTAGACGAGCTATTTTGCGAACTTGAGCTACACGAGCAAACTAATGCCAGAACCAAGAAAAGTATTGCTTTGTTTGCAGGTTCCTCCAAGGAAAAGACAAAGACCAAGCCTGAACCAGAAGATGAGTCTGATCAAGATTCAGAAGACGAAGAGTACCTGGTGAACTCAATAAGGAAGATGTTCACTAGGAGGAAGAAGAACTTCAGCAGAAAAGACCTGCAGAAAGTCAACTCCACAACTCAACCAAGAAACGTGACCTGCTTCAGGTGCAACAAAAGGGCAACTACAAGCACGAGTACCTAAAATTGAAGAACGAGAAGTCAAAGACGACCAAGAAGAAGGCACTCAAAGCGACGTGTGACGACTCGTCTTCAGAAGAATCGAAGGCCGAAGATCAGAAGCACCAAAGCCACCTCGCGCTAATGGCCCGCGAATCAGAGGACGAATCGGAAGACGGGTCCGAACCCGAATCGAGCCACGAGTCCGTACTTGTTTCCGAAGGTCCCGAAGAGGCATACCTTAGTTTAAATAAGAAATTTTTTAAAATCATTGCATGTTTAGATAGAAAATTAATTGTAGTTGAAAATGAAAATAAAATGCTCCTTGAGGAAAACCAAAACCTCAAGAAACAAATCACAAATTCTAATCCAACTCCAGCTTTAATACTTGAGGAGGAAAATTCAACACTAAAAGTTGAAATTAATAAATTAAAGGGGCTTTTAGAGAAATTTATAACTAGATCTAAAAATTTAGATCTTATATTAAATAACCAAAAAGTTGTTTACAATAAATCTAGACTTGGATACAAGTCGAATTCAAATAAGTCGTTTATATCTCTAATAACTCAACACAAACAATAAATTTAAACTTGGGTTCCAAAAGTGTGCTTAACCACGCAAATAGGAATTAACCAATATTATATACCCAAGATAAAATATATTATGTAAAATCAACTAAACCAAAGCAAAAACCTAAATCAACTAAATCCAAACCAAACCATAAAAATAACTATAAAACCAACTTAAACAAAGATTATCATCAAGTTGATTATAATTATAAAAGTAATAGACATAAACTCAAAACTAAAATTTAATCCAGATCAATAATTTAGGGGGAGACTCCAAACTATTTGGCACCTCCAAAATTAACTTACCCAGCAGGGTAATTAGGATTAGTTTAAAAAGGGACTCAGTTTAACTTGACCTATGGTACTGGTAAAGTTTTGGATGATAGTAGGTTAGGAAAGCTCCGTCTATGCATGTCTAGGAAGATATGACTTCGACTTGGTGCATTTGGCTAAGTGGAACTAACTGAATCTACCCCTTACGGATCCTAACTAGTTAGGCCAAGGTTTTGTACTAAGTTCAGTGGATAGGACTATTTGAAAAACCTCGAAGACATGGTTACTCTAATGATGTCCAAGTGACTCACCATAGCCCAGAAGTTTATCCAAAGAATGTCTATTTGTTGAGCAAAAAGCAAAACCTGAATCTAACAAAAAGTTAAACCAAACCTTAAAAATTAAACTTAAGTTCATCTCACAAAAATTAAAGGTTTCCTTAATTGAAAACATAAATTGGGTGAGATGACTAAGGACTTTAAATCAAATCAAATCTAATTGAATCGAACCAAATCGAATAAAATCGAATAGAATCGAATCAAATCAAATCGAATCGAATCGAACCAAATCGAATTGAATCAAATCAAATCGAATTAAGTCGAATCGAATAGAATCAAATCAAATCAAATTAAAGTAAAGTAAATAAATTAAAGTAAATTAAAATAAAGTAAAATTAAATCAAATTAAATCAAATTATATTAAATTAAAATTAAATCAAATTTAATTTTAAATTAAATTAAATTAAAAATAAATAAAATTTAATTTAAAATTAAATTAAATTAAATTTAAATTAAATCAAATTTAATTTAAAATTAAATTAAAAATTCAATTTCAAATTATTATAAAAAAAATATTTTAAAAATTAATTTAACTTAAAAATTTATTAATCTAACTTAAAAATTATTTTAAAAATTAATCTAACTTAAAAATTATTTTAAAAATTATTCTAACTTAAAAAATATTTTAAAAATTATTTTAACTTAAAAAAATTGTTTTAAAAATTAACTTAACTTAAAAATTATTTTAAAAATTGTTTTAAAAATTAATTTAACTTTAAAATTATTTTTATCTAACTTAAAAATTATTTTAAAAAATAATTTAACTTAAAAGTTATTTTAAAAATTAATTTAACTTAAAAATTAATTTAACTTAAAAATTATTTTAAAAATTAATTTAACTTAAAAATTATTTTAAAAATTAATTTAACTTAAAAATTATTTTAAAAATTAATTTAACTTAAAAATTATTTTTAAAATTAATTTAACTGGAAAATTATTTTAAAAATTAATCTAACTTAAAAATTAATTTAACTTAAAAATTATTTTAAAAATTATGTTATAAATTTAACTTAAAAATTACTTTAAAAATTAATTTAACTTAAAAAAATTTTAACTTAAAAATTATTTTAAAAATTAATTTAACTTTAAAATTATTTTAAAAATTAATTTAACTTAAAAATTATTTTAAAAATTAATTTTGTTGGGACCGAAAAGTTGCTAGAGGGGGGGAGGGGGGTGAATAGCTCGTCGCGTGCTCGTGTGCTTCGTTGCTTATTTCTTCAAAGATGTGCAGTGGAAATACAAAGAAACAAAAGCATACAACGCTAACAAATGGATTTTACTTGGTATCCACCTCACAAGAGGTGACTAGTCCAAGGATCCACGCATACACACACCCTCCACTATGAATAACACTCCTTTATGGTAACTACCAAAGGCGGAGAAGCCCTACAACACTCTCAATACAAGAAGAAGGAAAGGGAAACAAAATACAAGCAAAAGCTTACAAGTTATGCAGTGAAAACCCTAACCCTAACTTCTTGTTGTTGCTCTCCTCTTGATCTTGGATCACTAGCAAACCTTGCTCCAAGAACCCTTCAAGAACTGGCGGTAGAGTGGAGAAGAAGTGTGGAGAGCTGCTGGAGAGGATCGGAGATCAACAGTGCGAGTTCTCCCGAAGAAGACGCACGCCAACGACCTTTATCTGCGCCAACGGTCGGATCCCGATCGATTGGATTGCTCCCAATCGATCGGGGAGGCTTTAGATCGATCAGTCGATCGATCTAGAGCGCCTCTGTGCTCTGCGGGAAATGCTTGAATTGATCGGCTGATTGATCCAGCCTTTATCGCGTAAAAACGCGCCACCCCAATCGATCCACTGATCGATTGGGTTCTCTAGATCGATCCACTGATCGATCCAGAGGCGTTCTGTGCGCTCTGCGACTTGCCCACTCGAGGCTTGTCACGGGGACCTTCCCAATCGATCGGCTAATCGATCCAGACATTGGTTTTTGCCCAAAACCAAGTCCCAAGCCCCCAAACCAATATCCGATCAATCCTTGACCTGTTGGTTCATCATGCCTAGCATCCGGTCACCTTTGACCTGCTAGGACTCTTTCACCAAGTGTCCGGTCAATCCCTTTGACCCACTTGGACTTTTCCTCATCATGCCAAGTATCCAGTCACTCTCTTGACCTACTTGAACTTTTCTTCTTCATGCCAAGTATCCGGTCAATCCCTTTGACCTACTTGGACTTTCACCAGATGTCTGGTCAACCTTGACCCATCTGGATTTCCCCGTGCCTGGCTTCACTCACCTGGACTTTCACTTGGCTTCACTCACCAAGATTTCCAACTGCCTTGCTTCACTCACTAGGACTTTCACCTGGCTTCACTCACCAGGATTTTCTCACTGCCTAGCTTCACTCACTAGGTCTTTCACCTGCCTTCACTCACCAGGATTTCCTTCTGCCTAGCTTCACTCACTAGGATTTTTCATCTGTCTGGCTTCACTCACCAGGGCTTTCACTTGGCTTCACTCACCAAGATTTTCATACTACCTAGCTTCACTCACTAGGACTTTCACCTGACTTCACCCACCAGGATTTCCAACTGCCTAGCATTCCAGTTAGGACTTCCCTGTCAAGTATCCGGTCAACCTTGACCTACTTGACTCTTCTTCAACCAACCTGATCAGACCCTGATCAGTGGAGAATTGCACCAACAATCTCCCCACATGAACAACTGCACCTGCATTGTTCATGTGTCGTCTGCATGTATTGCCAAACATCGAAACCATGACCAAGACTCAAGCTTGGTCAACCAGGTCAATCTTGACCTAAGGGATATTGCTCCAACAAATTTAACTTAAAAATTATTTTAACTTAAAAAAATTATTTTAAAAATTAATTTACTTAAAAATTATTTTGAAAATTAATTTAACTTAAAAATTATTTTAACTTAAAAAAATTGTTTTAAAAATTAATTTAACTTGAAAATTATTTTAAAAATTAATTTAATTTAAAAATTATTTTAAAATTAATTTAACTTAAAAATTATTTTAAAATTAATTTAACTTAAAAATTATTTCAAAATTATTTACAAAATTATCTTAATTAAAAACCATTTTAACTTAAAATTCAATTAAAAAAATTATTAATACATATACCGGCCAGGAGTCAGGGGCGCCCACCCCTGGTATTACCTTCCAGGCGCCCGGAAGGTGCTCTGGGCGCCACGCCCGAGCACTCTGCTCTAGGCGCCCGGAGCACCCTTTATATAGGACAGCAGAGGCGCCCCCAAATCCTAGCACCCTCCTCGTCATCCCGATAGATTAGATTGCTACTGTCTATGTGTATTTTATCTTGACTATTGTATTTATATATTGACTTATCTATATTTCATCTCAGATATTGACTTGTCTTGTTCTGATTAATAGACTAGGATTTTAAATTGCAAAAATCATTTTCAAAAATGTTTTTCTTAAATTCTAGGATAAAACTTTTATGTTTTCAAAATTTCCCATTTTTAGAATTTCAAAAATCAGTTTTAGCTTTAGATTAGATCACTTCCTTAGAAAGCATGTTCCTATAGGTCTAGAACTTGACCATCTCACCAACACACTAGGACTATCTTGTTTGTGAATTGCTGAACTTAGAAAGGGGTGAGATGTATAGGCAGATTGCCTGGACTTAAAGATACTTATATCAGTGCATCGACGTAAATCTGAGCATTAAAAACCAAACAAATATTAATCAGGTTAAGTATTTCAGCTTAGTCAAACACTAACTACATACAATCAACTTAACCTGACTAACAAGTGAAAGCTGCTATCTTCTGATAATCAGTAAGTAACTTATGATTAGACAGTTGAAGTTTTTTTAATGTCAGATTCAGGGGGAGGATTAATTGTTTTCATTTTTTTTGAAAATATTTTTGCAAAATTACTTTTGAAAAGTATCTTTTATTTCCTTGAAAATACTATTTTAAAAATTGCTCTACTTTTGCAAATTCATTTTTGAAAATTGTTTTGAAACTTAATTTTGCAAATTTAATTTTTGAAAAGTGGCTTTCAAAAACTTATTTTAAAATGGCTTTCAAAAACTTTTTTATAATAACTTTCATAAACTTATTTTTGAAAGTTGCCTTTTATAAACTTATGTTTAAAAATTGGTTTAAAAATTTGCCTTAATTTCACAAGCTTATGTTTGAAAATTCGTATAATTTTACAAAACTTGTTTTTAAAATTTATGATAAAAAGTTATCTATTTTTCAAAAACTTAGCTATTTTTTTTTTTTAAATTAAAGGATATTGAAAACTATTTCTGATCTCAAAGATCATATTTTTAACAACTTTTTCAAAATTTTCCTTTAACTTATTTTTTCTAAGTTAACTCCCCCAGGTCAACCTGAATATTTTGTATTATCATAATTCTCTAGTGTTAAATTTTATTTTAAAGTTACCTTTTTTCTATTGTCAATTTGAAAATTATCTATGCTTGCATTTCTTTTGATGAATGTCAAATGGGGAGGGATAGGTTGGTTTAGTTAGTGAGCAACAAAATACCAAGCATAAAACAAGACTAACTTAAAACCATATCTTATACTTGCTTATGTTTTGCATAATTTTCACTAACTTAACCCAAGTTGTCATTGCATCAAAAAGGGGGAGATTGTTGGTGCGGTTAACACTGACGGTCTAACTTAGGTTTTGATGAATGTCAAAGTAGGTTAAGTTAATTTCATAGTGATCTAACACTTTGACGAAGTGTGCAGGAGAAGCCCAGTTAGGTCGACTGCCCGATCGGATAGCTGGCACGAAGCCCAGCTAGGTCGATGAATCGACCGGATAGCTGGCACGAAACCCAGCTAGGTCGACGGGCTGACCTGATAGCTGGCATGAAGTCCAGACTGGTCGACGGGCTGATTGGATGTCTAGCACGAAGTCCAGCTAGGTCGAAAGGCTGACCTGATGACACGAAGTCCAGACGGGTCGACGGGTTAACGGGCTGACCGGACGTCTGCAGGTAAGTTAAGGTAAGTCACTGGAGGGGAGTGACTTGGTGAGGACGCATTCCCTATTCGAGGGAACAGTAGGCGTCAATCCAACTTAGAACCATTTTAGGAATCTAAGTTGAGATCATGACTAGATTCGGTGAGACGAAATCTAATTATTACTCTTTTACTATAATTGTGTTAACTTCTATTTTGCAGGATAGTATAACTTTTATTTTGCCTCGGACTAACATTTTCTTGCAGGAGGAATTTCTGGAAGATGGTGGTCCGGGTGCCCGGAATCGGTCTGGGCTCCCGGAAGGCAAAACTCTATCCTACCGCAACGAGGAGCGCGCTGATTGGTCGGACCTATGTCACGGTCCAGGCGCCCGGAGCATCCTATATATGGAGGTCTCACCCTGGAGCAAAATACACCAATGTCTTCCAACGATTGTTCTACTGCGCTGTGCTCCTACAATGCTGCGACGCTACAAAGCCTCTCCGATAACCTGCGGCTCAAGCTTTGTTTTCTTATTATTTTCGGTATTTTCCTTATAATAGTTCTTGTACTTAATATTGTAATCAATTTTCAAACTATTAGTGATTTCCCAACGAAAGCACTCAACGAGTGCGGGCCTTGGAGTAGGAGTCGACCAAGGCTCCGAACCAAGTAAAACTGGTTCGTGTTAGCATTGTTTTGTGCTTTTTCCACTGTGTACTCTTAAACGAATTTGAAATTGTTATTCACCCCCCTCTAGTAGGTCTAGGATCTAATAATAATGGTGTAGCAGCTACTCAGAATGATAGCTGCTACAACTCTGTAGCAGCTAACTCTACGATTAGCTGCTATAACATTGCAACAGCTACTTGGAACGGTAGCTACTACAACGCTATAGCAGCTAACTCGACGGTTAGCTACTACAACGTTGTAGCAGCAAACCATCAAGGTGGTTGCTACAGTGTTGTAGCAATTACTTGTAATGTTAGCTGCTATAACGTTGTAGCAGCTACTTGGAAAGATAGTTGCTACAACGCTGTAGCAGCTACTTGGAATGTTAATTGTTATATTATTGTAGCAGCTATTTGGTTTCTACTATGTGCTGCTATTTGGTTTCTGTATAGTGGCTGAGCGAGCTAAGAGGGCGAGCGGACATTCAACCGATCTGGCGAGCAGACAGGCTGAACGAGCTTTTGCCGGACGATCGAAGTGACGAGGCGAGCTAAGTATCCGGGCGGACGAAGCCTAGAAATTAGTCGGGCAAGTGCGCTGAGCCAACCGAAGAGCCTCTTTCCTCTTCACCTTTTCTCCATTCACACATATCCAACAGAAGATTTGGCATATATAGCTAATACTTTCAAAGTTTTATTTCACTTTAATACTAGATCTTGATAAATATAACTGCTATAATTATCTTTATTTTTGCAGGTTCTTACAACATGCCCTTTGAATAATGAAGCTAGGTTTACCAAGCTCTCAGCTAGTGATAATTTTCTTTCTACTCTGATTCTTACACTATTAGTCCATTAATCATCTGAAAAGTATTACATAAAGTCTCCCTGTGTGTAGTAACAAATTCATTAATCCATTGATCTTGCTTTCATCCCCGATCCCTAATTCTACCATTAATGAATTGATGGGTCTCCAAAAATCTATTAATTTCAAATTATATAAGTGACCATTGAATTATTAATAGGGATTGGAGCTTGTTAGCTGCATCGACAATATCACAGATACACATTGTATGATTGTAGCACCTCACTTCTCTAGAGTTGCTGCTACAATGTGTAGTAGTTAATCCGCACTAACTGCTACATAATGTAGCAGCTACTTATGAGAAGTTGCTACACGTTGTAGCAACTCTCTTTAATACTGGATCTTGATAAAGTTCGGCTTATAATTGTCTTTGTTATACTAGATCTTGATAGGTAGCTGCTACAACATGATGTCCGTGTAGTAGCAGTTACGGACCAACAACTGCTACAACATCAACTTAATTAAAATTGAATTTCATCAACTCCTTCTGTTGCATTTAATGTGTTATCTGGAAATGATTTTTCAGTTGTTACAATGGTGTTTATGACTACCACACACTAGCTGCTACAATGTGGACCTCATGTTCTTTGTTCGCAAGCTTGATCAAGACTCATGAGTCCTCTTTAATTTACCATATCATGATATGACAACATACTTAAGAAATAAAATATGAATAATATATAAAAAAATAATTTTATTGGGTGATTAAAAATATTAGAAAACAAATTCAAGCACGGTGTTTAACATCTACCCACAGAATAATCACAACAGCTAGTTAGCAGTAGCTGCTACATCATGTAACAGCTACTCAGGAATAAGAAAACAAGGTGTAGCAGCTATAAAATACATTTATACTTTTCTTAATAAAATATTGTCAATAAATTTACATTTCAATTACATCGTAAGTTTAATATTAAACACAGTGTTCAGAGCACTCACATTGTTCTCATAAGTTGTACAACATCATTTTCATATTGGCCGAGCTGCGTCCACAGTCTTCTCCATGAGTGATCACCCTTAATCAACGTACAGGGTGTTGTGAACACCAAACAACTTTTATTATTTTCCATGTCCCTTGCATCCTTTGGTCGTGGCTAGGAAAAGTTCGTCAAGGAGATTATCCTCTCCCTAATCCAGGAGTATTCCTCAGGGCATTGCTGAGGCTCTTCATCGCCAACACGAAATATTGGGCGAACTTAAACCACTCCATGAGCCCTGTAGCAACTGCTACACAGTGCAGCAGCTACTCTTGAGAAGCTGATACACGTTGTAGCATCTTCTGACGACTAGCTGCTTCAATGTGCTGCAGTAGCTACTACAACGTGTAGCAGCTTCTAACTATTTATTCATTAACTGATACTACGTGTAGAACCTCATTTAATTGATCTAAATAAAAAACTGAGATTGCTATGATCTATTAATGGTTGAAAATGCAAAGCAACATCTTGTTGAGCGTAAACGAAGAAAGATCTAATACAATGTTGTAACAGTTAACATTCTAACTTATATGCTACAAGTTGTAGCAGCTACATGGACAATTAGCTGCTACAAGGTGTAGTAGTTATTTGTTGAAGTAGATGCTACAATGTGTAGCAGCAAAGCAAAAGCGCTATAGCAGCAAAAAATAATTTTAAATAATTTTTTACCAAGTTGATATATAGATACAAAAATATGTTTAGGAGTAATATCTGCTAGAAAATGTAGCTACTAAAAAAATAACTTACTAAGTGGCTGCTACACGTTGTAGCAGCTACATGGACAGTTAGCTGCTACAAGGTGTAGCAGTTAACTGTCGAAATAGCTACTACAACTTGTAGCGACATTCTATGTCCAAGTGGTTGCAAGCATTTGTAGCATGCGTCGGCCTTGCACGTCATAACATAAATCCTTCCTTCCTTCTACGACCACCATTCCAAGTTAGCTGCTACAAGTTATAGCAGCTACATGGACAGTTAGCTACGAAGTAGCTGCTATAACGTTTAGTAGTAAAGTAAAGGTGTTCCATCAGCAAAAATAATTTCAAATAATTTTTTACCAAATTGATATACATCAACTTAAATATTTTTAGGGATAATATCTGTTAGAAAATGTAGCTGCTACAAAAACAACTTACCAAGTGGCCGCTACATAGTGTAGTAGCTACATGGACAGTTAGCTGCTACAAGGTGTAGTAGTTAACTGTCGAAGTAGCTGCTATAATGTGAAGCAGCTACCTTTCCAAGTGGGTGCAACCTATAGACGTTTGTAGCAGGCATCGTCCTTGCATGTTATAGCATTAATCCTTCTAATATATGTTTGGATCACGGTGGGGAATAACAAATTAAAATGAAGCGAATTACCATTAGGTATGAAATGGAAGAAATTAAAGACATTGTCCTTATAATCGTGAACGGAGAGAGATGGTAAGCACAACAATAGCTGTCAGACGTGGCATTGCCGATGAAGGAAGAGATGAGAGAGAGAGAGAGAGAGAGAGAGAGTGGCGAGATAGAGAGCGGTGAGAAAAGTAGCTTGCGGCGCCTTTACTTTTCTTTCCCGACAGGAGCGCGAGGTCTAACGGACGACGAACAAGGAAGGCGCGAGAGAGGGAGTGGCGAGGGAAATTCAGAAATTGGAAATTTTCGCTCGGTGATATAGTACTCGTACCACCAAACTAACATCATCTACCCTGGTGCTAGTGGTGTTGGCACCATCTTGGCAAGGCCAGCCCTGACTTTTGGGGGCCTTTGGTGAAAAGAGACCTTATAAGATTTTTTTTACTAACGTACAATTTGAATAGAGTTTAATAGAAAAACTTGAAAAATAATATATTTTATTTAAAATATGATAAACCATACAAAATGTATTTCTCAAGATTCTCCAAAAAATGCAATACCATATAAAATATATTTCCCAAGCTTCTTCAAAAAAGTGCAGTACCTACAAATACAAAAACAAAACAAGTATCAAATAATCGTTGAAAAAATCTAGATCTTCTAGCATTTTATGAAGCAAAATCATTAATAAGGTCTTCTAAATCAAGTTTTTCTAACACCTCATTTTCAATACATAAAATTGTCAAGTCATTTAACCTTTCTTGAAACATAGTTGAATGCAAGTATGATTTTATCAATTTTAGTTTAGAAAAACTTCTTTCTGCTTATGCTACAGTAACTAGTATAGTTAACAAAACTCTATAAGCAATGGAGATATTAGGAAAACAATATAAGACTTTTTCAAACTCAAGAACTTCAAAAGCTGATTTTGTTTCTATTGGTAAACACATTTGTAGCATTTGCAATTGAGAAAATAAATCATCAACATCAATATTAGACTTGTCATTATATTTTGGAGCAACTTGAAGATTATCACAACACTCATGCAATCTATTATCATCCATTGAAAGTAACTTTTTAGGATTGAATAAATAATCAAAAATATTTTCAAAGATTTCCAATCGTTCAAATCTACTTTTTAAAGAGGAAATAACAATATCAACGACAACAAAAAAAAAAAATTAATCCTAAAAGATTTCTCAGTAGATTGTGAAATCTCTTCATGACAATTTTCATTAAATTATTTCTTTCTATGAGTTGTACGTTTTGAGGAAAAATAGGATCAACTTCTATTTTAGATGCAATCTCTTTCTCTAATGTCATAACAGATTGGAAATCTTCCTCCATATATCTTTTAAAATAAGAAATCAATCCACTCAAAATATTTATTGCAATGTCAATTTGCATATCTTTAGATTGCAACATTTTACTAATCAATTCAATTTTTTTAAAATATTATGTCATATAGTCATGCCCAACAAAAATTCAAAACTTTAAAGTTCATGTGTTACTATAGATTCAGCCGCACTCCTAGTCTTAACATCTTGACTAACTTTTGATAATTCATATAAAGCTTCTCTTATCTTATTTGGTCGAGTTATTATGGTTGTGATATTATTAACATGATTTTTCCATCTTGTTGTTGACAATGACTTTAGAGTTAATTAATAAACATAATCTTGTAACATCTTCTACCTTTTTAGAACTAGCAAATAACGTATATATGCGTTGCATAACTCCAAAAAATGACACAGCCTTAACACAAGAATTTGCCATATCAAAAATTATTAAATTAAGAGAATTACAATCACATGACATATAAAATGCTTTTGGATTTATTTCAAGAAATCTCTTTTGTACACCTTGATTTTTACCCTTCATATTAGAAATATTATCATAACCTTGCCCCCTCACATTATGAATATCAAGTCCAAGGGTTTTTAAAACATATTGTAATTCATTAAAAAGTTCTAACCCAGATGTATCATCCACTTTCAAAAAACTCTATAAAATACTCATTTACCTTTATAGGGCAAGCTAACACATTGACATATTGAATTATCAAAGTCATTTGCTCATGGTGACTTGTATTTGAAGTACAATTAAATATCATTGAAAATTATTTTGCCTCTTTTTTCCAATTATAGTACTTCTTACTTTAGAACCTAATATAAAAATCAACTCATTTTGAATCTTATGACTAAGGTAATGATAATGAATCTCATTATTTTAAATGCGTCTAAAATGCTTTTGCATTACCAAATCAAATTTTGCAATTAATTCAAGTAGTCCCAAAAAAGTTACCATTACTATATTGGTAATTTTTTTTCATTATCCTCACAAAAAGCTAAATTACGCTTAGCAAAACATTTCACAACAAAAATAATTCTTGCTAAAACAAGTTTCCAATGTTCTTTCTCTTTCTTAATTTGCACTTGGATCTCTTTGTCAATTGTTTCATTCTTTTTCAATCTAATTTCCAAATCAATCCAAGTTCTCATGTTAGTAATATGCTCAATATCATTCTCATGTTGTCTAACTCTATCACTTAAACTTTTCCAATCATTAAGACCTTCATTTGCTGGCAAACTTTTATTTTTCACTGATTTAAACAATTTGCAACAAAAACAATATACTTTGTTTGCATCTTTTGAGTATACAAGTCATTTTCTATCTTGATTCTCTCCATTTGGTAATTTCTCTTGTGTAATAAGAATATGAAAAATGTCTCGAAAGCTCATTTACAGTGAACTTAAGATTACTCTCTTATAGGACCTTTTTTTACCAAAAGATCTCTTGTTTTATTATCAATGTTATCCCAAGGTCTTAGATCATATATATCCAAAACATGACCAACTTATCTAACTCATTTCCATTCTCAATTATAATACCAACTTCTACATTCAAATCATTATCATCATTTTTTCTTAATTTTTCTTACTCATTCGTTGCATGATTATTATCATCATTATCTATCAATTCTTTCTGCTCATTGATTGCATGATCATTAAGTTTTTCTTGATTACTCAGTTGTTGCTCATAATCATTTACTTCTTCTTGACTTTCTTTTTGTAATTCATCAACTGAATTTTTAATTGAAGAGCTAGCTTTAAAAAATTTATAAAGGACACCTTTCTAAGTTTTAATAATCTATTCCACTTTTTTTTTCTTTTGTTTATTTTCTGACTCCTAGATTGATATTTCTTTGGAAACATGGTTGTAATACAAATTGCAAGTGTAAAAATAAAACACGCAAAACCAGTAACAAAGCTAGCAAGTAGCAATGAAACAAAGAGTCAAAGACAAGTAGTGAAAACAATAGTAAAAGAGCAATAAAACCTTGTTTGTGTTTGAAGCAATCGATAGATGCTGCCTTTGCAATAATTTCCAGTCGAACCACAGATCTAAGGCAAGGATCACTGAGAGATGGAACTCGAGGCAATTTTTACTCTTTGAGCACAAATCAAAACTCTTTTTCCCTAGAGGAACTCAAACATGAGTCACTGTCTCACTGACTTGATCCAAAATATTTTCCAAAAATAAAAAGAAAAGAAGAAGACATCACAGCCAGATCAAATCATCCAGAAACAAAAACTATGAAAGGAAGAAAGAAAATCAATAAATCACCTCCACTGTGGCTGAAAATTCTCAAAGATGGTCTCTAAAGCTTGTTAACAGTGATCAGATTCAGAAACTGGCAGTTTTTACTCTTCAAGCATAAATCAAAACTATATTTCCCCAGATGGAACTGTGTTTGGCAACTCTCTTCCTCTAAAACAGACATCTTTCTTGATCAACAAGATCTCCTACAGAGTGCGGACCTACAGTTGTGAGGACAGAACCACGAGACCATGATCGAGAAGACGAAAAGAAGAATCTCACAAAACAATAGTGCGAAAAGCATAATGGAATTAAGAGGCAGTGCCAGGCGGAGCTTCCCCTTGTTTTTTTTCATTACGCCTTCTCACTATTTCAAAGGTTCAAGGCCCAAAGGACAAAAGTTATGAAACGTTCAATATTCACTATGCTGCCTTGGAAAGGATATATATATATATAGTTGTCGCCCTTAGTGACATGCTTGAGGGCCGACCCTGCACCTTGGTATTGGCACCACCTTAGTGTTGGTTTGTAAAATTTAGCACTAAAGTGATGATAGTGGTGTTGGCACCACTAAACCAATACCAAGGTGGATGATGTTGGTTTGGGTGTGCAAGCACCACTAGCATCATCTTAATGTTGGGTTTTACAAATCATCACCACATTTCATGTAATTAAAGAAGAGAGAAAAGAGTTGTTGCATGCAGATGAGAAGGGAAAATAAAAAAAAATAGGTTTTGGCTATGTTAGATCGCCCACGTCAGATGTCGCTCACAGTCTCTCACGTAAAGGTGTATAGGGTATCGTTCTTTTATATATATATATATATGACGAACCAGTCATGACCTGCCCCAAATCCAGATAAAAGACTACAGTTGTGTTTGTTGGAACTCCAAGGTGTTTTGATGTGATCAAACAAGCTAAGTTAGGTCCTGCGTTTGTTTAACCCTTGTGTCTAAGTGTGCAGGAGCTTAGGAACACAGGAAGTCGAGCGGAAGACGCGGCTAGCGAGAAGGACGGCACGGGAGAGAGCCGACGGGCTCGGTGCGTCCGAGGGATGAGGTGACCGCGAAAAATTACACCGGTGGACGAGAAGAACGTGCGCGGCGTTCGAGGGACGAGAAACCGGGAAGGAAGGCTGCTCGAGGAGAAGGCCGGAACATGGGTTCGGGTGAGCCCTATTCCGGATGGCCGAGATCACCCAAGCTAGTGGAGCCGGAACAGAAAACCCGGACCGAGACGAGCTGAACCGAAGCGGAGCGACCGGACAGAAAAAGTCAACCAGAGTTGACTTTTGGGGTCCGGGGCGCCCGGACCCCTCCCGGGCGCCCGGAACGAGGTTTTTGACCAGATCGAGTCAAACTCGATCTAAACGTTGGGGGATAAAGTTTTATCCCCCCAGGGCGCCCGGAACCCCTTCGGGGCGCCCCGACCAGTGCTATAAATATAGCACTGGTTTGCACAGATCAGGATAACGAACTTTGTAATCAATTCTTTCTGTGCTTTCAATTCTGTTCTTTTCATTTGTGCTGTCAACGTTGTAAAGAGGCTACTCCACCCAGAGGAGAATCAGATAGTGCGCTTACATTCCTTGGATTAGCAATCCCCTGATTGCAAACCAAGTAAAACTCTGGTGTCTACTTTTCTTTACTTAGTCTCTTTTATTTATTTATTACAAGTGTTGATTATATAGTTGAAATCCGAGAAAGGTTCAAGTTTTATTTTGTAGGGCAATCACCCCTCCCCTCTTGCCGGCCTCCAAAGGTACCAACAAGTGGTATCAGAGCAAGGCGCGCTTCAGGAGGACTAACCGCCGATCGAAGCAACAAGATGGCCGGACCAAGCATCGTCCCACCAAAATTCGAGGGGAACTTCGCAGACTGGAAGCGTCGTATGGAGGTATTCCTAAAAACAGATTTTGAAATTCGGTTTATTATGAAATATGGTTTTTTAGCTCCAATAGATAAAGATGGAAAAGAAAAAGAAGAGAGCGATTGGACAAAGAAGGAGCAGAATGAGTCGGTAGCAAACAGCCGTGCGGAACATCACCTGCTGAGCGTGTTA
This sequence comes from Zingiber officinale, assembly GCF_018446385.1. Taxonomy (NCBI): domain Eukaryota; kingdom Viridiplantae; phylum Streptophyta; class Magnoliopsida; order Zingiberales; family Zingiberaceae; genus Zingiber; species Zingiber officinale. The sequence continues at coordinate 26,381,279 of NC_056000.1, read as the reverse complement.
CCGCCTCAAGAGGTCAACGACATCGGAAACTACTTATCTGCTAAAGAACTTTGGGAGAAGTTCTTGGAACTCCACGAAGGCACGTTCGAAGCAAAGCTCGCTAGAAGGGACATCCTCCGCAACAAACTAATGAACATCCGTCTGGAGAAAGGTGAGAAAGTAGCCGGTTTACATGCAAAGGTAAAAGAACTAGTTACTGGTCTCGAAAATCTTAGTGAAACGGTAACAAACCGGGATACTATTCGCTACGTGCTCAATGCGTTTCCAAGAACTCCGGAATGGACATCAATCGTCGATGTTTACTACATCTCAAAAGACCTGGAGGTAAGTACTTTAGAAGAGTTGTTTTCTACCCTTGAATTACACGAAACTAGATATGCAGAGATATCAAAGGACACAACCCAGACTATGGCGCTGAACGCAACCAACAAGGATGAACCCGAGTCAGACTCCGAAGACGATCAAGAAGCGTACATGGTAAGAAACTTTAAAAAGTTTTTTAGATCTAATAAATTTAAAATGCAGAATAAAAAGAATCAAAAAGGTAGAAGAAAGGTACGGTGCTACCAGTGTCAGAAGGAGGGACACCTAAGAAGGTTAAAATGAAAACACCCAAGAAACACAACCTAAAAGCAACTTGGGATGACACTTCTTCATCTGAATCAGAAGCTCAAGAATATGCGGGGATTGCACTGATGGCAAGCCACGAAGGATAAAGTACATTAGAACCCAGCATCGATGAAGGGGGAGCGACCTCAGATGGAAGTAGCGAAGCAGGGGGAGATTCAGGCTTCAAGTCTGATATGGTAAATGAGGTATGCCTCTTACCCCCTGATGAACTTTACTTTGGTATCAAAGCTATGACTAAATCCATGTATAAATTAGAAAATAAAAATGCCAAATTAGAAAATGAAATTTTAAAAACAAAGAGAATTTTGGCAAAATCATGTCTTATAGAGGATTTTGAAAAATTAAAAATTGAAAATGAAAAACTAAAAGAAGAAATAGAAAAATTTAAAAAATCTAATGGTTCAAATATTTCTACTTTTAGAAATTATGGAGGTTTAAATTGGTATTATAGATTTCATCAAAATCAAATTAGAAATATATCAAAAATCTATATACTTAGGAAATACTTGGTTAATCCTGTAGGTAGGAACCTCTATTGGGTTCCAAAAACCTATTTAATTTAAAATTAAAAATTAGACTTAGCATTTTCAGCAAGGAAATTAAACAACTAATTTCTTTATGAGGCTTTGTCTAAGGAAGTGGTTGTTGCTCCAATAACCAAGAAGGCCTAGTGCCTCGCCACGACCTGGAAGCCAAGTATCGAAATGAAAAGTTTAATTGACTAACTGAAAAAGCATTAATTTAAATTACTTGATGCTTTAAAAGAGTTATTCAATTTGTGTTAGAAAATATTTTATTTTCTTAAATTTTTTATTATCTTAGAAATTTTTATGAAAATTGACTTAGAAATTTTTTTAAAGTTATCTTAGAATTTTTTATGATAATATTGCCTTATAATTTTTTTTAAAAAAATTGACTTAGAATTGTTTCTTATGAATATTAACTTAGAATTTTTTCAATTAATTAGAAAATTTTTTTTTGGGATGCTGAGATAAGTTTCAAACTTAAAATTTTTTTTAACACTTATGACTGTTTTATCTGAAAAATATTTTACTTAAATATTTTTTTCGAAAGAAAAATTCTGAAGAGTGTCTTTAAATTGAATTTTACTTAGACATTATTAAATATTTTACACTTAAAGCTTTTGGTTGAATTTACCTTAGACTTATTTATAACCCCAATTTTTATGTGATCAAAGGGGGAGAAGTATGTTAAGTCTAGGGGGAGGTACTATAATTTTTCAATTGAAAAATATTTGACCTTATTGAAATATAAATCATTTTTATTGCATATGGTTACCCTAACTTAACTTGGGTTGCTCACATCAAAAAGGGGGAGATTGTTGGAACCCCAAGGTGTTTTGATGTGATCAAACAAGCTAAGTTAGGTCCTGCGTTTGTTTAACCCTTGTGTCTAAGTGTGCAGGAGCTTAGGAACACAAGAAGTCGAGCGGAAGACACGGCTAGCGAGAAGGACGGCACGGGAGAGAGCCGACGGGCTCGGTGCGTCCGAGGGACGAGGTGACCGCGGAAGAGTACACTGGTGGACGAGAAGAACGTGCGCGACGTTCGAGGGACGAGAAACCGGGAAGGAAGGCTGCTCGAGGAGAAGGCCGGAACATGGGTTCGGGTGAGCCCTATTCCGGATGGCCGAGATCACCCAAGCTAGTCGAGCCGGAACAGAAGACCCGGACGAGACGAGCTAAACCGAAGCGGAGCGACCGGACGGAAAAAGTCAACCAGAGTTGACTTTTGGGGTCCGGGGCGCCCGGAACCATCCGGGGCGCCCGGAACGAGGTTTTTGACCAGATCGAGTCAAACTCGATCTGAACGTTGGGGGATAAAGTTTTATCCCCCCAGGGCACCCGGAACCCCTTCGGGGCGCCCCGACCAGTGCTATAAATATAGCACTGGTTTGCACAGATCAGGATAACGAACTTTGTAATCAATTCTTTCTGTGCTTTCAATTCTGTTCTTTTCATTTGTGCTGTCAACGTTGTAAAGAGGCTACTCCGCCCAGAGGAGAATCAGATAGTGCGCTTACATTCCTTGGATTAGCAATCTCCTGATTGCAAACCAAGTAAAACTCTGGTGTCTGCTTTTCTTTACTTAGTCTCTTTTATTTATTTATTACAAGTGTTGATTATATAGTTGAAATCCGAGAAAGGTTCGAGTTTTATTTTGTAGGGCAATTCACCCCTCCCCTCTTGCCGGCCTCCAAAGGGACCAACAGTGTTAAGTTACGAGCCATCGTTAAAACTATGATAAATATTCAATGAATGGATCCATTAAACTATTATGCTAATGTTAGGTTATTCCCCAGAAGGAATGTGTTGTAGGGTCCGATTGTAACGTTTCGGCAATGACCGGTACATCTCCAGAATTCAGATGTAGTGCTAAATATGCAAGAGTTCATGTTACAAGGTTCAACTGTAATATATCAGCAAGAACCGCTACATCTCCATGAAAACTTGGATATAGTGTTAAATAGGCAAACATTTTCACTACATAGGTTGGATATGAACAAATATGATAGAAAAACCAATAATCTAAGATTTGAACCATGGAACATAGAAACCCTCACTGGTAAATCAATGGAGGTAGTAGATATGATAATTAGGAGAAGAATTAGTATTTTGTGTATACAAGAGACAAAATGAGTAGACAAGAAGGAAAAGATAAAAGAGAACTCAGGTTTTAAGTTATAGAAAGTACACAATAAAGAGTAAAGTAAGAAATGGAGTGAGTATTGTTGTAGATAGTTCGTTAAAGAATGAAGTTGTAAGAATAGTTAGAAAAGGGGATCGAATTATAACCCTTAAGATAATAGTCACGAAAGAAACTATGAATATAATTAGCGTATATGCACTGCAAGTAGGATTAGATGAAGTTACCAAATCAAGATTTTGGAATGACTTAGATATAGTATTACAAAATATTGTGCCAAATGAAATGATTTTAATAGGAGGTGATCTAAATGAGCATGTTAGAGTGAAAAATGAGGAATATGAGAGGGGTACATGAGGGTTATGGGTTTGGGAAGAGAAATAAAGAAGGGAAAACTATATTAGATTTTGCGATAACATATGACCTTATACTAGCTAATACATTTTTCAAAAAAAAAAAAAAAAAGAACACTTAGTCACTTTCAAAAGTGAGAATAATAAATCATAAATTGATTTTGTTATGGCTATAAAGAAAGATAGAAAGATTGCAAGATCATCCCTAGAGAAAGTTTAACTATCCAACATATGTTAGTAGTGTTGGATATATGCCTCAAGCATAATATCAATAGAAAGAAAATATATATAACTCCAAGAATTAAGTGATGGAAGTTAAAGGATGGAAAACAAAATATATTTAAGAAGAAGATAATAGTACAAGTATTAGGTGAAATATATAGTGACTCTAATACAACATTAGATAAAATAGTATCAAAGTTAAAATAATAGTTATGAGAGTACTCGGAGTCAAAGGAACATGCATTACTAAATAAGAAATTTTAGTGGTGGAATGAGAAAGCACAAGAGAAAGTGAAAGAAAAATAAATAATTTATAAGGAATTATATATTTGTAAGAACGAGAAAAATTTTAAAAATATATATAATAGCCAAGAAAGAGTTTAAGAAAATATTGAATGAATTCATGAATAAAACTTTTGAACAATTATATCAAAAATTGAATATAAAAGAAAGGGAAAAAGACATTTATAAAATAGCTAAAGTAAGATAAGAGATCTTATTCAAATAAAATGTATTAAAGATGAATGTAATATGATACTAGTAAACAACGGAGAAATAAAAAGTGGTGGAAAAGGTATTTTCATCAACTTTTTAATAAACGTTTATATGACCAATTTAACTTATGTAATTTAAGTAGGTCAAATGAGTATAGAAATTTAAATTTTTATCTTAGAATTCAAATTTTAGAAATAAAACAAGTTTTAAATGAGATGTACAATGGAAAAGTCGTTAAACCAGATGATATTCCGAAAGATGTATGAAAGTGTCTATAGAAACAAGGTATTAAATTACTTACAAAATTATTTAACATGATATGTAAAATGAAAAAAATATCTGATTGATGGAGGATATGTACTCTAGTTCTGTTATATAAGAATAAGGAAAACGTACAAAATTATACAAACTATAGGGGTATTAAACTAATGAATCATACCATGAATCTTTGGGAAAAAATAATAGAAAAGAGATTAAGGAATGAGACTATGGTGACTAAAAATCAATTAGGGTTCATGCTTGGAAGACTGACAATAGAAGTTATACATCTTCTTAGACAACTATTTGAAAAATATTAGGAGCAAAAACAAGATCTACACATGATATTCATTGACTTGAAAAAAAAAGCCTAGGTAGAGTCTTAAGAGAAATTATATAAATAATTCTAAAAAAAAGAGATTTTAGAGTAATATATATTAAACTAATTAAGGATATGTACGAGAATGTAACGACCAGAGTAAATATTTCAGACAGAGTAATTAAAACATTTCCAATTAAGATAATATTACATTAATGATTAACTCTAAGTATTTATCTTTTTACACTAATATGGACGAACTCACTATACACATTCAAGACACAATACTATTGTGCATGTTGTTTGCATACGATATTGTTTTGGTAGATGAAACACGTGAAGGAATAAATACTAAACTAGAATCTTAATAGGAAACACTAGAAGAAAAATATTTTAGACTTAGCAGAATAAAAATAGAATATATAGAATTTAAATTAACAATATTGAATGTAATATGACAATTATTAAGATAAAAGATAATGAGTTCTCTAGAATCGAAAATTTTAAATATTTAGGATCAATTTTATAAAACAATAGAGGGATTGAGAGAAATATCTTACATATAATATAAACAGAATAATTGAAAAATACTTTTAAATTTTCAAAAAAAAATTCTACAAAATTATAATTAGACCTACTATGTTATATAAAACTAAATACCGAACATTAACTGCAAGACATGGTTGTGAGTTGGGTTGGGAGAAATTTGATTGTCGATTTGGGAGTTAAAAAATATGAAAAACAATAATCCGCAAATAAATTTATAAATAGAGAAAAAAATTCTCCAACATAAAAATCTTTTTATAATTTTTATTTCCTTAGCATTTTAATACATCATTTACTATCACGTCGCTTACCAAAAAAAAAAAAAAACTTAATCTTACAATGGCGGTGAGAATATATATATATATATATATATATATATATATATATATATATATATATATATATATATATATATATAACTAAATTATATATAAATTTTGAATAAAAACATTGGAATAAGATTAGAGCATCAATTCTCTGAATATGCGCATAATAGACACAACCAGCCAGCTCTAATATCACTTGAATAAAGCGTGATTATATTGTCAATTAACAGCCAACGGCGTTTGTTATTTATTACAAATATAAAATTTAAAATTAACCAAAAATCAATTAAATAGGATGAAGAACAACGAAACTCAGGTGACTGAAAGGCGTTCAACAGTTCAACTCTCCAACGTTTATAGCAATTCTGTTAGTTCATTTCAGAAAACTGTTGCGTACCTGCCTCAGTAGGAAATAAACAGCAACCAGTCAAGCAACGGTACAAACACTTGGATTACATGAGAAATAATGCGAGCAAAAGTTTACTCTAACGATTGATTTCAAGACCACATCACTCGTGATATTCAAATCTTTAAATTCCGTAAAAATATCACATTAACATAGTCAGAGATAAGGTACCGATAGATCCTAAAGTGATCTTGAGATCCATGTTCCAGAGCCTCTAGAGAAGTCTTGCAAATAGCTATATACTTTAGCTCAATGGTGAAATCCGTTCCATGTAGCTAACCCAACTAGTAGGGAAAAATAACTATAGATCAGACCATTGATTTCATATCATGGACCTCTAAATCATTTTCAACCACTGTTTGATGGCATGGTAATTTTGACAGATCCAAACTGTTTCCATCAGCGGATATTAAACCACCAATTTAGCAGTTAGGTATTTTTTGCTCACTGCAAGCAAATACTAAGTCGAGAACTAGATGTCAGTTGTTTCTTTCAGTAGGGATTTGTGACCGTCATGAGGAGAAACCCTATTTCTGAAAAAAAAATCAGAGTGACTAGGATTTACAGAAAAATATCAATTTGAAGTTTCAAATGGATACAAAAGGCAAGAAGGAAACAAATAGCTCTCTTACTAGAGCAATGGTAAATTTCTTCTGACCTTCAGCAAATGGATGTTTGCTCAGGTCAATCTGTTGTATTTTAGATGCAAAGATCTTTTAATTAATGCTTTTAGCAGGTAAGAGAACATAGAGATAAAACTTACAATGACTCGAAACGAGGGCATATTCTCCTGAATCCAGTGCGACATCGATCCACTGAATCACCCATTTTTGCCACCTTTTACACCCCAAATCAAATCATATAAAAAATCAGTTCATATAAATCTCTGAAAGAGCAACAGTGCCAATAGAAAGGGAGAAGAAAAAAATGTCCAGTGCAACATAAGATTACCATGATTACTTCGTTGTGATATCCATCAATTCCTACAGACATAAACTTAATAATAGAAGTTTACAATAGTGTCTGCCTAATGGTGAACCGTTACCAAACTATGATATATTTCAATAAATAAAGTAAGAAATTTCCTAAGGGAAGTAAGAAAATAAAAGGAAACTAAAAAATAAATATCACATGTGCCTGTCGATCCCAGTTGAGAACACATTTTCACTATCTATTTTATTTTCAAGTATCATGTAGAAAACAAGCTAACTGTTCTTTCCCACCTGCTCAATCTCTAAACACGGTTTCACTTAGAGAGGCAAAGAAGAAAAGCAAAAGTCATGTGCTTAATGTTAGATAGATACAACAAAGAAAAATACAATTCTGTTCAAAAGATATATCATACAGCAATTAAAAACTAAAGAAAAAAAAACAGCAAGTTGGCAGAGGAAAAACAAAATAAAACAAGTGATTTTCTCCTAGGGAAAAAAATCTTAGTCTTTCATCTAGGTTAATCAAATTCTATGCCTCAAGATACAACTGGAGCTAGCCTCTATTGAAAGCATGAAGTGGAAAGCTCTGACATAGGTAAGAACCCAAAGCAGCAATTCTGATTCTGTGAGAGATAACTAGACAGACACTTTTTTGTGCTGCTCCAAGAGCGAGGTCAACTCTCATGTAAATTAAGAAATATCCCAACTCGACTCAAATCCAAAGGCTACTAAGTAAAATAGAATCAAAATAACGATCAACTGAGCTTAACCAATACAATAAGCATGCTAAGTCCCCTCAAACCCTAGCTTATTCTTAGAGTAAAAAATCTCAATTGTAGATCAACTATTGATGAATAATAATCCATTATTGGATTAATTTGAAAAGGACAAAGACTCGATCAATATTTACCCATTAACATAAGTTTATAAAATAATAAAATAAAAATCTCAGAAATAAAACTAAGAGCCTAAATGTCCCTGTCAAATTTATTAAAATTAAGTATAATCATGTGATCGTATTAATAAGTCCACCTAAGAACATACATCGCATACCCTTGGAAAACCCTTGACGTAGAAACCTTAAACCCACCATGTGGGGCCAAAGGTTTGGAAGACGAAATTGGGTTTCCTTCTTCACAAACAATTTATTCAATTAGGGTTGGGATACTTCTCTTTAGAGAGCGCTCAACCACCCTTTAAGAGCACTAAAAACACTTCTCTTTGCTTCTATCTTACACTTATACTAGAATGGAGGTATCCCCAGTTGTATTGTAAGTCGTAGAATCAGACTAGCATAAACCCAATTCTCACTTTTGGACAAAGGCTACTCAGCAAAAAATTTTTACCTTCCAATTTTCTCCTTTTCCATTAATTTTAAATTATTGTATGATATCTATTACAGTTATTCAAAACAAAATAATAGTTTTATTTGTAGCAACATATCTAACAATCTAAGATGAGAATAGTTTTTCTATTCTTATAACACATGTTTCTGTTTAATACGTATTAGATTACAATATTATTATATCCTGATGTGCATAATTTAATCTTCTGATTTGTTTAAACCTACATTTGTTTATTTAATTACATTCATCCTAAATCTTTATTTTAATTAATTGTAATCTATCTGATTTGTTTAAACCTACATTTATTTATTTAATTACATTCATCTTAAATCTTTATTTTAATTAATTATACTCGAATTGATCTGATTCTATCTAAGCTAATTAAAGTTGCTTAACATTTTTCATGGTTATTCTGGTTAAATTCGTTTCATTTATACCATAACTTGTTTAATTGATTTCATATTTTATTCAATTAAATTCCTTTGTTTACATGATGATTGTGCTACCCTTAAATAATTGCAGAATAATATTTCATCAATTATTTATTGATAAAAGTTGAAATTAATTCGATAGTTGGAATGCCTCCATCCTCACGTCTAACACCCCCTTCTAATGAAGCCTAAAGGACCATAAAATGTCAACCAATTGCGAAATCTGATAACGAAATTGCAAATCTCTAAAGAATTATATTTCTTGATTATTATTCGACAACCTACACGAAGCATATAAGAAATCTTTAAAAGCAAAAGTAGACGCAAAGAAACACACATTCATGACAATATGTTGTGGGATTCTCACTTTGACTTCAACACAACAGATTATCCAAAGAAGAAAACTAAGAAGTGGTCTCAAAAGGCATGATAGAGTTACCCCTGGAGAACTCGCAGCACGCTCTCATGCTAAGCGACAGATGGGACGTGAGGCGTGGAGCCACACCCGGCACCCAACTCTACAGATAACCTGCGCGAGCCCCAAATCAGCAACCTAGAGTGCGACCACTACGGCGTCGGAGACGGGCGACGGCCGCCGGAGTAACAAGGTACAGGCGGAAAAGCCCATTCAGCGGAGTGCGAAAGCAAGAGGCTCGCCGCAGACCTAGAGAACGAGCACTGAAGGCGGCGAGTGTTTTGGGCTTCGGCCGTCGGTCGCGTCTTGTTAAAAGCCCACGCGAGGATCCGATGTTAGTATAAAAATGAATCCGATCCGTTAACAAATATGGATCTAGCTCAAGATCCAAGCCCATTAACCAGACACATAATTTAATTAAAAATGAGAATATTTCATTTTGCTCGTAAGAACTTTTTTATTTGCTTTTAGAATCCAATTATACTTCCATTATTTGCGAAATATAATAAACTACTTAATCTTAATAATATTTGTTTTTTTTTAATTTTATAAACTATTGAGAAACATATAGTACTAAAATTATAATACTTTGAATAATATGGGGCAATTGAAAAAATAAAAAATAAAATAAATTATTCTTATAAGATTTTTTTTAATCTTGACCTCAATTGAAGGGATAAAGTTCTCACCAGCAGCCACTAATCTGCTTCCTCATCTTATCTTCCCGTTCTCAATACAAAGCACTTTCCCTTTCCTCACTTCAGCCACAGATCACAGGTAATGCAATCCCTAATCCTTCTTCCCCATTTAGTTTTTCCAAACCATTGATCTCATCGTCTTGTTCTGCAGATTGCGGATTCCTAGATCCACATCCCACCAATGGCCGCCGTGTCGTGTTCCGCAGCAACGCTCTCCGCGTGCGCCGCCGCCGTTTCGTGCTCCGGCGCGAGGAGGCAGCCCCGAGTGCGGTTCCTGGAAGGCCTGAACTCGTTCTCGGGGCTCAAGGCCGACAACGAGGTGTCGTCGCTTGGCCGGCCGGCGTGCGCCGCCCGATGCTTCGCGGAGCTCGCGACCGCTCTGCAGGCGCCGTCCAGGGGCGGGCGGAGCGGCGGCGGGGCGCTATCGGCGACCTGCAACGCCGCGGGGGAGATTTTCCAGATCGCGGTGATCATGAACGGGCTGGTGCTGGTCGGGGTCGCGGTCGGGTTCTTGCTTCTGCGGGTGGAGGCATGGGTGGAGGAACAAGAGTAGAGAGTACGGACGTGCTGCAGCTTTTCTTCCCCGTATGTTAAAATGGTGGAAAGTGTTAACCATGTAATCTGTTGAATAACTAAAAATCGATTTTTAATGAATGTAAGAAATTTCTTGAACCGGAGCATTAAAAGGATGGGATATTCAAGGTAGGTTCTTCCAAAGTATTTCTGTGTTTCCGTTACCGACTGTATTACTTTGAGTCACGAAAGATTTAAAAATAAAACCAATAACATAAATTATTCACATTTTAAAGTTTCGGATGTTTTATTGATTGTTCTATGGCAATGTAACCGTGAAACCAATCGAGTAAGCAGAACACAAACAAGTACTGAGTTATATTCAGAGAACGATAGAATATCTTATAGTAGAAACGACAGTGGCAAGGATATTGGATACTAAAACATACGATAAGAAAGATAGCTCGACACATCAGAGATGGGCGTGCTTCAAGAACACAAGGAGACTAGTGAACTCCATCAGTACTCATCATCTTCCCCTTCCTCGCCCTCAGCACACTCAGCACCAACCTCCTCGTAATCCTTCTCGAGTGCAGCAAGGTCCTCACGAGCCTCAGAGAACTCACCTTCCTCCATGCCCTCACCAACATACCAGTGCACGAATGCTCTCTTAGCATACATAAGATCAAATTTGTGATCAATCCGGGAGAAGACTTCAGCAACGCTGGTGGAGTTAGATATCATGCACACAGCTCTTTGCACCTTGGCCAGATCACCACCGGGAACAACAGTGGGCGGCTGATAATTGATGCCGCACTTGAATCCGGTCGGGCACCAGTCAACGAACTGAATGGTGCGCTTGGTCTTAATAGTCGCAACAGCAGCATTAACATCCTTGGGCACCACGTCTCCACGGTACATGAGGCAGCAAGCCATGTACTTTCCATGGCGAGGGTCGCATTTTGCCATCATGGAAGAAGGTTCGAAGGCACTGTTGGTGATTTCGGCAACGGAGAGTTGCTCATGGTAAGCCTTCTCTGCAGAGATGACGGGGGCGTAGGATGAGAGCATGAAGTGAATCCTTGGATACGGGACCAGATTGGTTTGGAACTCAGTGACATCAACATTCAAAGCACCATCAAACCTCAGAGAGGCAGTCAAAGAAGAAATGACCTGAACAACATCAAATTAATCACAACTTCAAACAAAAAAGGTTCCCTTTTACACCCGAAGCAGGAAATATCACCTGAGAAACGAGACGATTGAGATTGGTGTACGTGGGGCGTTCGATGTCAAGAGATCGCCTGCAGATATCATAGATTGCCTCATTGTCTAGGAGAACAGCCACATCAGTGTGCTCGAGAAGAGAGTGGGTGGACAGAACACTGTTGTAAGGCTCCACCACTGAGGTAGAGACTTGAGGAGATGGATAGACTGTGAAGCCCAGCTTCGATTTCTTGCCGTAGTCCACAGACAAACGCTCGAGGAGAAGAGAACCAAGCCCGGATCCAGTGCCTCCACCGACAGCATTGAAAACAAGGAAGCCTTGGAGGCCAGTGCAATTATCCGCTAGCTTCCTGATGCGATCAAGGCAGAGATCGACTATTTCTTTGCCAACTGAGATAAAAGGAAATAAAAAAACAATGTTATAAATTGAATTTCCAATGAACAAGAAATTGCTTAATGATAAAGAAGGCAGTGAAATGTTTGGCAATTACTGGTGTAGTGGCCTCTTGCAAAGTTATTAGCGGCATCTTCCTTTCCGCTGATAAGCTGTTCAGGGTGGAAGAGCTGACGGTAAGTGCCAGTTCTTACTTCGTCAATTACAGTAGGTTCCAGATCAAGAAAGATGGCACGAGGGACGTGCTTGCCCGCACCAGTCTCGCTGAAGAAGGTGTTGAAAGCGTCATCACCACCCCCAACGGTTTTGTCACTAGACATTTGACCATCAGGCTACAGATAATAGGATTAATGTTGGTAAGCAATAGAAAGCGGATCTCGCATAAATGTGATAATTTTATTTGTGCCTATAACATTAGCGAAAATGTAGAGCAAGCTGATTATTCCCTGGAACAACAGATATCAGATTGATAAAAGCAAAATCTGGAACAATAATCCGTTCATATTAGCATAGGACCTCAAGTACCCTGTAAGAAATATCCTATTCCACTTGTAACTATAAAATTGTTGAGCCATCAGCGGATGCAGGCCAATATTTATTTAATAACTGAAAGACTCAAGAACAACTCACCAAGGATTCAGATCGTACAAGTTAATCAAGTAACCGAAAGTGAAAACAGAACTAAGTTGCTTTGACATCAGCTAATGAGGATCACTAGACCACAACAGGAAAAGATCTATGCGATCTGCTATAAGAATGTCAATAGACAATAACAAAGCGCCCAGGCCATAACTAGAAAAAATCGAGACGCGAACATATATTCTAGGTTAAGGAGATCAACACACAAGCAGTACAAATCGGTCAACAAAAAAATGAGATCCAACAGCGCATCTCCATAAATATAAGTACATCTAACCCTTCTAAGACAAGAAGGTACAAGGTGACGAATAATGGTAAAATAATCCCCAGGCGAAACTAAGATCGGAGAGGGTAAACAAACCTGGATGCCATGCTCGAGACAGTAAAGCTCCCAGCACGCGTTTCCGACCTGAATACCGGCCTGGCCAATGTGGATCGAGATGCACTCTCTCATCTTCGCAGATCAGAAAACAAGCAAGCGCAAAGGGAGGAAAGAAGGGATGAAGGGAGAGTAAACTTAGGCGTGTGCTAAGACGCCGTCGAATACCGATCGACCAAGGACAGCGGAATACCTTGCGTTGATCGCTCGATCCATTTAAATAGAGGCGGGTGGTGGTGGAGAGCATAGTTAGGGTTCCTGTTAACCGGGGCTTGCTAACCGCGGTTAGTTTGCCCCAAATAGCGGTTGGGCCATGGGGTACTCGTGGTGCCGTGGAGACGGGTTAACCACGGACCACCACCACTACTATTTTAAACTAACCGTGGTTAGTTAGCCATATACATCGGTCCAACTTTCAACGGATAGAAGCCATTGGCCGCCTAAATTCGAATTTCAAATAATAACGGTTACTTTAGCAAAAGGCCATAAATTATGATAATTGAAAATAAATATTAGCTAGGAATTTCTCTTCTGCCGATGCATATGCTTAATAGACTTAGATCTGTTGAAATAGCAGTATCATTGCGTCATGCTCTCCGTTCAAATCATGCTTTTAGTTGGCACCAGGCCTTTGGCAGGCGGGATGCTTGATCCATAATTTACGGATCAAGAATAATCCCTTACATGGGATTGGATCATTTGAATGGATCTTACATATAAATAGATAGGATTCATTTAAATTATCCAATCCTATATAAGGGACCATCTTCTGATCTGCAAATTACGGATCAAAGGATCCGTTCTTGGACTTTGGTGCATTCGTCTTGTTAACCAGGGTCGACCCTGAGACATGTCACCGGGGGCAAGAGCCAAGGGCTCTCAATTTGTAAGGGTCTTCAAATTTGATATGCATATATAATATATATATTATATATACTTCCATTGTTTTAATAAAATCATAAAAAAATATATTTGATTGGATTATTTTAATAAAGATCTATATATATATATATATATATCCGGTAGTAAGAGCAGGGGGCCCCGCCCTGTGAAGTTAACACCACGTGAAAGTCATAGTGGCAGTCGTCCATCCGGAGAGGGCCGGGTTCGACCGGACGCTCGGAGAGGGCCGGGTCCGACCGGACGACCGGAGAGGGCAGGGTCCGACCGGACGTCCGGCCGGCCGATGGAATCGAACGCCCGGAGAGGGATGGGTCCGATCGGCTTGCCGACCGGACGATATTCGGCTGATGGTTAAAGGCGCCCTGTCGAAATCAGGGTTCCGACGCTCAGTGGAAAAGGTCGCAGGGCCGAGCGGACTTCACGCTCGGCCAAAGCCATAAGGTAACACTGCTAATAGTCTCCACAAAGCACGTGATGGAAGATCTCCCCAAGTAAACCACCGCATATGTCCGGCCAGATGTCGAGGGAGCTGTCCGCCCGGAAGACAGACCTGGAGCAAAGGGGAAAAGGACAAGGAACGTCTTTTTCTGACAGCAGGTATGTTTCACGTGTGGGCCATGCTCCAAATCTTGTGACAGGGGATTCCGCTGTCCCATCGAGGACATGCTGAGACTGTAGCAGTATGGGTTAGGGAAGCTCACTGACAAGTCCTTACTGGAGTATAGGTCATGGACACGTGTACACCTCGGTAGGTGTACACTCACTTCTTCGCTGCCCTATATAAAGGCCCTCATTCTTCGCCGGAGGTACGCAGTCTACGAGTTTTAAAGTCACTGTTTCTTTCTGGAGCTTCGCCTGACTTGAGCGTCGGAGGGTCGCCGCCGGGAACCCCTTCCCGGCCCGACTTCTGTGCAGGTTCGCCGGAGCTTGGTGTCGCCAGTCGAAGATCCACGCCAGCAGCCGGAAGCGCCACGTGCCAGCGTCCGTTGATTCGGCATTCGGACAGGATCAAATTAGCACCGTCTGTGGGAACGCTCTTGCATCCGAACGGAAGCAATGGACAAGGCTGGACGACTACACATGGTGATGCTCTCCATGGAGAAACTCGACGCTCTGATAGAGGCAAGAGTAGCTAGGCTCGTGGAGCAACAGGAGCAGAAGGCTCAAGTAAAAGGATAACGCAGCAGACCGCCTCTACCTCTGGGGTGGCCGAGCGACCATGGAGGACCGACCGGGAAGTTTCGCCATCCTCCTGGCCTTGATAAATTTCGACGAGTACATTGTATCCATTTCACTCCACGAGTATTCGGGAGTTGAGAAATTGAGTCAGATCTTATGCTGATCGGCAAGTTAGTTTTTCAGATAGTTTCTTTCGGGCATAGAATTTAATTTTCCGAAAGAAGGCCCGTGCTGTTCGGCCGGGCGTATATCATCGGAGCCAAAGGCTCGATAACGAAGGCCCCGAGCCGTTCGGCCGGAGGTATAGTATCCGAGCCAAAGGCTCGATAACGAAGGCCCCGGGCCGTTCGGCCGGAGGTATAGTATCCGATCCAAAGGCTCGATAACGAAGGCCCCGAGCCGTTCGGCCGGAGGTATAGTATCCGAGCCAAAGGCTCGATAACGAAGGCCCCGAGCCGTTCGGCCGGAGGTATAGTATCCGAGCCAAAGGCTTGATAACGAAGGCTCCGAGCCGTTCGGCCGGAGGTATAGTATCCGAGCCAAAGGCTCGACAATGAAGGCCCCTAGTTGTTCGGCCAGGAGTACAGTATTTGAGCCCAGCGCTCGACAAAGAAGATCCCGAGCCGTTCGGCCGGGCATATGTTATCCGAGCCAAGCTCTCGACGAAGAAGACCCCGAGCCGTTCGGCCGGGAGTACGTTATCCGAGCTGGGTGAAAGGTGCGCTAAATGTAAATTTATATACATCAAAGGATGACTAATGTGTTCGCCGAGCGGCTTCATTAAAATTAGCCTTTAAGGCCGTCGAGCTCCGACGTTAAATATCGAGAGACGAGCCGGCGTCTATAAACCCTCCGAGCGGAAGACCGTCGAGCTCCGACGTTAAATATCAAGAGACGAGCCGGCGTCTATAAACCCTCCGAGCGGAAGACCGACGAGCTCCGACGTTAAATATCGAGAGACGAGCCGGCGTCTATAAATCCTCCGAGCGGAAGACCGTCGAGCTCCGACATTAAATATCGAGAGACGAGCCGGCGTCTATAAACGTCCGAGCGGAAGACCGTCGAGCTCCGACGTTAAATATCGAGAGGCGGCGCCTATAAATCCTCCGGGCGGAAGACCGCCGAGCTCCGACGTTAAATATCGAGAGCGGCGCCGGCGTCTGCGCCAGACCGTCGAGCTCGACGTTAAATATCGAGAGCGGCGTCTATAAGCGTCCGAGCGGAAGACCGCCGAGCTCCGGCGTTAAATATCGAGACGAGCGGCGTCTATAAACCCTCCGGCGGAAGACCGCCGAGCTCCGGCGTTAAATATCGAGACGAGCCGGCGTCTATAAACCTCCGAGCGGAAGACCGCCGAGCTCCGGCGTTAGATATCGAGACGAGCCGGCGTCTATAAACGTCCGGCGGAAGACCGTCGAGCTCCGGCGTTAAATATCGAGAGGCGAGCCGTCGTTAAAGCCTCCAAGCGGAAGACCGTCGAGCTCCGACGTTAAATATCGAGAAACGAGCCGGCGTCTATAAATGTCCGAGCTCAAGACCGTCGAGCTCCGACGTTAAATATCGAGAGACGAGCCGGCGTCTATAAATGTCCGAGCGGAAGACCGTCGAGCTCCGACGTTAAATATCGAGAGACGAGCCGGCGTCTATAAACGTCCGAGCGGAAGACCGTCGAGCTCCGACGTTAAATATCGAGAGACGAGCCGGCGTCTATAAATGTCCGAGCGGAAGACCGTCGAGCTCCGACGTTAAATATCGAGAGACGGGCCGGCGTCTATAAACGTCCGAGCGGAAGACCGTCGAGCTCCGACGTTAAATATCGAGAGACGAGCCGGCATCTATAAACCCTCCGAGCGGAAGACCGTCGAGCTCCGACGTTAAATATCGAGAGACGAGCCGGCGTCTATAAATGTCCGAGCGGAAGACCGTCGAGCTCCGACGTTAAATATAAAGAGACGGGCCGGCATCTATAAACGTCCGAGCGGAAGACCGTCGAGCTCCGACGTTAAATATCGAGAGACGAGCCGGCGTTTATAAATGTCCGAGCGGAAGACCGTCGAGCTCCGACGTTAAATATAAAGAGACGGGCCGGTGTCTATAAACGTCCGAGCGGAAGACCGTCGAGCTCCGACGTTAAATATCGAGAGACGGGCCGGCGTCTATAAACGTCCGAGCGGAAGACCGTCGAGCTCCGACGTTAAATATCGAGAGACGAGCCGGCATCTATAAACGTCCGAGCGGAAGACCGTCGAGCTCCGACGTTAAATATCGAGAGACGAGCCGGCGTCTATAAATGTCCGAGCGCAAGACCGTCGAGCTCCGACGTTAAATATCGAGAGACGAGCCGGCGTCTATAAATGTTCGAGCGGAATACCGTCGAGCTCCGACGTTAAATATCGAGAGACGAGCCGGCGTCTTTAAATATTCCGAGCGGGAAGAAAAAAAAAAAGAAAGAAAGACTGCAAGTGTCCGAGAAGTTCGCCGCCAATATCGTTCGACCGACCGACTCTACGTTCCGCTCGGCTCAAGGCCCAAAGGTTCTTGTCGGCTTATAGCGAGCGATCCTTGCTAGCAAAGCGGAATGTTATGCGTCCGGAATATTTGCCCGAGCGGAAGGGCATTGCCAAGTACTTCGCAAAAATGCCTTTCGAATGCCAGAGGTGTGATAATAGGCGAGCGGGCAACACACATATTAATTAGCAAAAGGACAAAGTGCAAAAAGATAGAGTGTGCGAAAGGAAAGCATTGCATTAAAAATAAAATCTCAGGCCGGGCGGCCTAAGTACAAAAGGGATCACATTTAGCCGAGTGGCCAAATTACAAAAATTACTCGATATAATCGTAGAGGGTCTTGGGGACGTTATCTAGGAGCGCCACCTGATCGTCGGAGCTCCGAAGCGCAGGAGGCAATGGTCGAAATCGCGGAGGCAGGTGAGGAAGAGAAGGAAACGAAGAATTTATAGGGTGAAGGCCGGGCGGCCTCCACCGTTGGATCCAGGTCACGGGAATCAAAGCATGCATCGAGCCGTCCATTTCGAATCGCTTCGATCACATCAAAACACCATGCCACCGCCGCCGTACGCCGATGGCAGTGCTCCACGTGGCATTCAATCATTCGAAGCATTTAATGAAAGCATGCTCAACCTTAATGTCGAAGATTGGCGCAGAACACGAGGAGATCCGGTGAATGCCATTGTTGATTCGCTTAAGGCTACCTCTATGGTTGGCCGAGCGGAGGATACCAGCACGGAGGAGCTGCTCGGCCAGATTCTTAGTCCAGTCAGTCGGACTATTCGCCTCCTTCGACTAGACTTGAAGGGGAGGCAAGTGATCTGGTAGTAAGAGCAGGGGGCCCCGCCCTGTGAAGTCAACGCCACGTGGAAGTCACAGTGGCAGTCATCCATCCGGAGAGGGCCGGGTCCGACCGGACGCCCGGAGAGGGCCGGGTCCGACCGGATAGCCTGAGAGGGCAGGGTCCGACCGGACGTCCGACCGGCCGATGGAATCGAACGCCCGGAGAGGGATGGGTCCGATCGGCTTGCCGACCTGACGATATTCGGCTGATGCTTAAAGGCGCCCTGTCGAAATCAGGGTTCCGACGCTCAGTGGAAAAGGTCGCGGGGCCGAGCGGACTTCACGCTCGGCCAAAGCCATAAAGTAACACTGCTAATAGTCTCCACAAAGCACGTGATGGAAGATCTCCCCAAGTAAACCACCGCATATGTCCGGCCGGATGTCGAGGGAGCTGTCCGCCCGGAAGACAGACCTGGAGCAAAGGGGAAAAGGACAAGGAACGTCTTTTTCTGACAGCAGGTATGTTTCACGTGTGGGTCATGCTCCAAATCTTGTGACAGGGGATTCCGCTGTCCCATCGAGGACATGCTGAGACTGTAGCAGTATGGGTTAGGGAAGCTCACTGACAAGTCCTTACTGGAGTATGAGTCATGGACACGTGTACACCTCGGTAGGTGTACACTCATTTCTTCGCTGCCCTATATAAAGGCCCTCATTTTTCGCCGGAGGTACGCAGTCTACGAGTTTTAAAGCCACTGTTTCTTTCTGGAGCTTCGCCTGACTTGAGCATCGGAGGATCGCCATCGGGAACCCCTTCCCGGCCCGACTTCTGTGCAGGTTCGCCGGAGCTTGGTGTCGCCAGTCGAAGATCCACGCCAGCAGCCGGAAGCGCCACATGCCCAGCGTCCGTTGATTTGGCATTCAGACAGGATCATATATATATATATATATATATATATATATATTATTGAATTGTTTAATAAAGTCCAAAAAAAAATATTTCCACTATTAAAACTTAAGAAAAAAAATCTTAAAAAAAAAAGAAAGAAAAGGTAAATCATTCTTTTTTTTCTCTTTCCAAAATTTTATTTTTTGTACAAATCTTTCTTCATTAATTTGTTTACATAAGTCATAAGACTAGTAGAGTATGAATCTTGTTAATTTTCTCCTTCTTCTCCTTTGAATCTCTTCTAATTAAATTATAGAAGTTTATTAATTTTAG
This sequence comes from Zingiber officinale, assembly GCF_018446385.1. Taxonomy (NCBI): domain Eukaryota; kingdom Viridiplantae; phylum Streptophyta; class Magnoliopsida; order Zingiberales; family Zingiberaceae; genus Zingiber; species Zingiber officinale. Next base: position 26,361,489 of record NC_056000.1, on the reverse strand, counting down.
TTTCATCAACATCATCATTCATCAATATATAAACTTACAAGCTTATCTATATTTTTTCTTATTGTCAATATTCAATATTGATTTTTAATATTGTATTAAAGTCAATATTTTATGATTTTTCTTACAGATTTGAAAGAGTTTAAATAAATCATCTCAATTTTAATCATCATAGAATAAGTTATATCGATTGCTTCAAGCACAAATCAAACTTTATTATTCTTTGACTATTATTTTCACTACTTGTGCTTGTTTCATTGTTAGCTTTGTTGTTGGTTTTGTGTGTTTTATTTTTACACTTTAAATTTGTAATACAAACATGTTTCTAAAAAAATATTCATCTTGGAATTATAAAAGAAACAAAAGAAAAAGAGTGAAACAGATTATTAAAACTCACAAATATGTTATTCGTAATTTTTTTAAAGCTAGCTCTTCAATTGAAAATTCAGTTGATGAATTGCAAGAAGAAAGTCAAGAAGAATTAAATAATCATGTAACAAATGAGCAACAATCGAGTAATCAAGGAGAATTAAATAATCATGCAATCAATGAGCGGGAATAATTGAGAGAAAATGATGATCATAATCATGCAACGAATGAGCAAGAAGCATTGAGAGAAAATGATGATAATGATTTGAATGTAAATGGTTTGACAATTTTATGTATCGAAAATGAGGTGTTAGAAAAAAATTTGATTTTAAAGACCTTATTGATGATTTTGCTTCTCAAAATACTAGAAGATATAGATTTTTTCAATGATTATTTCATACTTATTTTTTTATTTGTAAGTATTACATTTTTTGGAGAAATTTAGGAAACATATTTTGTCTGGTGTTAGTACTTTTTGAAGAATCTTGAGAAATAAATTTTGTATGGAGTTTACCATATTTTAAATAAATATATTGATTTTTAAAATTTTCTATTAAACTATATTAAAAATGTATGTTAGTAATTTTTTTTTTATAGAGGTCACTTTTATCTTTTCGCTCAAGGGCCCCTAAAAATCAAGGTCAGCCTTGCGGTTAACCAATTACTCAAGATTATAATCCCAATTATAATGTACGCAGGCTCCGTTTGATTTGTGTGATAGGATTAATGGTGTTAGAGATCATTGGTGTGATAGAGAGTGTATGTTAGGTGAGATATGATTTATAGTACAGGGATTAATGATATGATAAATAATCATTAATTCTTTCAAAAGATTATTTATCACACCATTAATTTCTATTCCATTTACATTATTAATCCTATCTCACAAATCAAACGGAGTCACAGGGTATTCTAATCCCAATTAAGGACGTGGCCGAGTTAGACGGATAAGGATAATCCGGAGTACTTCTTTGATTATTTAATGGGCGAAAAGTGAAACATTAATCGAATTGTAAAATTTAAATACATGATATAAAAAAATAAAATCATACAACCGCCTCCTATTTACTAAATCTATATATATATTAATAGAGATTTTAAAAACATCAACTATTTTAAGACCATTTTGACGATAATTAATAAATATTTTCAATGTGCCCCATGGGATCTGTTTATCTAAAAAAAAAATAAAATACCTTTAAATCTGAATAGAGAAATATTTTAGAGTGTTTCATCTAAATACCATGGATGATCAAGTCATTCATCATTAAAACATACTGATGCGCTCTTTCTCTAGAGATGGTTGGTGACTGAGATGGAAAGTCTTGAAATGCACTCTAAAAAAGAGTTAGATTGGCATCGAGAATCTCAACAGGTCACTTCGACGCTCAAGTTAAGATTTATTTAAGGTGATATAAGAAAAGAAGGAGAAAACATGGTGTAGGGTTTAGAAAATTAGGGATCCTTTGTACTAACCTTCTCTAGAATTTTTATAGTTGTTTGGAGAGTATCTCCACGTAGACGCCGCATATTCTTCCCCCATCATCCTTATATGAGCTAGCAAGAAGACTAGATCTGATAGTCATTAGCTATCTTTCTATCAACAAAACGCCATATATTTGAAGGAGAGTATCTAAGAGATCAATTCTGATAACCTAGTAACTACCTCTTCATTCATCTAGCGTCACATGACCTGGAATAATGTGGATGAATGATCTTAATAATGAGAATGTTACACTGCCCTTCACGTGCTGAGGATGAGGAAATGAAATTATTTTAGAGTGGTCTTGAGAGTAGATGAAGTTGGAACCCGAGATTGAGCGGAGAGATGTCGGCGACTAAAACCTAGTTATATAGATGGTGTTGGGATCTGAAGCTGAGTCGGGGACATATCAGCAATTGGCCCCAAGCTAGGTAAATGGTGTTGGGATATGAAGTTGAGCTAGAGGTCATGTCAGCAACCGAGGGTGAGTCACATAAATGGTATTTGGATCTGGAGCTGAGCCAAGGGTCATGTTGGCAACTGAGGGGAGCTAGATAAATGGTGTTGAGATATGGAGCTAAGCTAGAGGCAATATCGACAACTGATGAGGTGAATCAGGTAAATGGTGATGGGAATTGGAGCTGAACCAGGGGCATGCCGGCAATTGAGGCCAAGCTAGGTAGATGGTGCTAGGAACTAGAGCTAAGTCAGAGGCAATGTTGGCAACTGAGGTTGAGCCAGGTGACTGGTGTTAGGATCCGAGACTAAGTTGGTGTTAGTCGCTAAGACTAAGATGGGGTCATAATCAGAGTCAACCATTGAGACTAAGGTAGGAGGTGTGTCAGGGTCAAGAGTTGAGACCTGAAGGATGTAAGTGGTTGAAACTAAGATAGAAACGATCGAAGTCGAAGTCAATCATGAGATTGAGATGGAGTTGGAATCGGAGTCGTCAATCGCTGAGATTGAGATAAAGTCGAAGTCGGTCGCTGAGACTAAGCTAAGAGGTGAGTCGGGGTAAAGAACTGAGACTTGTACTTAATCGAGACTGAGATAGAGGCAAAGTCGAAGTCAATTCATAGACTGAGATGGAGTCAGAATCGGAGTTAGTCGCTAAGACTAAGATAGAGTTGGAGTCAGTCGCTGAGACTGAGCCAAGAGGTGAGTCGAGGTCAGGAGCTGAAACTTTTACTTAATCAATCTATGGAATAAGTGTATTGAACTAGTTCAACTAAACTTGATTCTCATCTGAGCAGAGTCTCATTCCCTTCAGGTCATATTTCACTCGTCTTGATTTTGATTGACAAATAAACATAACGTTTAACTACACAGATCACGTGGGGGTTGCAAAAAACTGTCATATCTTAGAGATAGACTCTCTCAATATACATAAATAAATTGTATTTTGGATTTACTCGTAAATTGGAACAAGACTGTTATATATATATAACAATAACCAAACTTTATCTCACTAGGTGGGGTCGGTTATATGGATCCTTTTATGCAGTAAGCTCTATCTCCTACTACATCATCATCATACTTAAATAAATTTTATCTTATTTTATTATTACTAACAAGTCTTTTTTTGTCTTCCTCTTTCTCGTTTGATATGCATATTTATTATAATTTTACATCACCTAATTTGAGTATTTATTGGTCCTCTAAGTACATGCCCATATCATTTTAAAAGTGTCTCTCAGAGTTTTTCATCAATAGATGCAACTCCGACTTTCTCTCTAATGTCCTCATTTGTTATTCTGGTCATCCTCGTATGTCCACACATCTATATTAACATTCTCATCTCTGCAACTCTCATCTTCTGCTCATGTGCTCGAGTCATAACCCAACATTCAACTCCATATAATATAGCAAGTCTAACTGCGATTTTGTAGAACTTTTCTTTAAATTTTAGAGGTATTTTAAATTTTGATCATGTCAAGAGTGCATGGATGTGCAAAGTATAATAATAATAATAATAGACTCTACTTACATTTAATATATATATATATATATCAACAACTTGAGTAAAAAAAATTTACATAGTCATTTTTAAATAATAACTAACAAGTTTATTATCTCATATCTACAAATAAAAAAAGCGATTAATCAGAAATAATCATGTCAAATACACTTATTAGCATACCTCAATATTATAGCATGTCAAATAAAGACTTTTGAACCCAAAATAAACTATTCCTTGAAATATAAATTACAAAATATTTTATTTCTATGTATATTTTTGAAAATAGCATATGTTAATCTCTTCTCAATAAACCTCTCTCAAATTTAGTTAATTATCATTTATCATCGCGTTCCTTACGACTTTCTCTGACATTTAAAATAGCTATACTGAAGTGAGCATTAAGGAGAGTCTGGAGAGTCAGATGAAAGATACTTTGTTTAAAAAGACTTTTGTTATTAGTAAAGCAAATGTAAAGGAGGAATAAGAAGAGAACAACCGACATTAGGAAAGGCGGAGAGGATACATGCAAGTTTCGAACCAACAGATCCAACCAGTTGAATTTTTTAAATGAATGGTGATCATGAATTTTGGATAATTAAAAATTAAAAAAAAATATGGAACAATAAAAAGTTATAGCTTACACAAAATTATACTTTACCTTCTCAAAACATTTTATACAAATACATCTGTCTGCAAGCCTGCATCAACTACTGTGATAATGACTATGGTATATTCGACTAGATCATGAGAAATGCATTGCAAGAACGTATGCCGCCCTAATCAAATCGCGTGCATTTCCCTAATCTCACATTCAAACATAAAATAACCAAAATTTCTAACAGCTTCTTCACGAGGTAATCTCCCTCAAACAGCCGTGAGGCAGCAGATGTCCTGCGTGGATTAACGAAGAACTTGCTTAACCACTGGCATAATTCAGCTTAATCACAGCAAGATAATTGGTGATTAAATAAAACACTCACTCTGAAGCGAGATACTTGCAAGACCCATAACCTATCATGAGGAATCCAGACCAAATCAATGAAGTTGATATTAGTAGGCAGAAGAAAGACTTGAATTCGAGCAGTTGAATCAATTACTTGGGTCTCTGGTGGTGATGGCGGCGGTGCCGCCGAAGTAGCAGGCGACGTCGGAGTTGCCGTTCTGCTGGTAGTAGCTGTTGAAGGCGAAGGATGCGTGCGCGAGGAGCGTGTCGGGCCGGTAGCAGGCGGCGCCGGGTTGCACCCCCGAGCAGTCCGCGCCGCCAAGGCCGCAGGCCCAGGCGATGGCGTTCTCCAGGTCGAACTGCGACGCCCCCGGCCGGGCCACGCACCATGTCCGCCCCTCTATGAACGTCGTGTTCCCCTCCGGCGGCGACATGGTCGGGATCGGCTCAACCGCCTCTGCCTTCTCCTGCACTCCGGCCGCCGCCCCCATCACTGCACCAATAACTAACTACCACGTTAGTAACTCCACGTACGCTTAAAATCACGGCGATCGAAGAAGAGCGATTATTAATCGATCACCCATGAATAGTTCCGCCATCAGAAGCCCACAAATCATCGCCCACTCCTTGCTGCTCTTCTTCATGATCGCATGATGAGAAAGCCGCAGTAGTCTCTGCTATCTCTGTCTCTCTTTTGAAGAGATGGAAACAGAGATCTTTTCTTGTGCATTAAGGTAAGAACAAAGGTTGAGTCAAGGAGAAGAAGGAACACGAAGAAGTCTTAATTATTGGAAAGTATGGATCATAGAATAATCTCTTTAGTTTCGATGTTCTGGTGAAGCACTTAATCAGAGCATTGGTTTCTGCGTTGTGTAGCCGATTTCTTTTGGAAATTATAAAGGAAGACTTCACTTTCACAGTAAGTTTTCAGTATAAAGTTTACTGCATGAATGCATTAACTGGCGTGTTCTGATCGGTAGATGTGAATGGAGAATATACATTGTTTCTTCCTCACTCAATCACTGAAGAAGAGTATACATTTTTTCCATCTTCACTCAGTTCTCTTGTGAGCTCATTCATGGTCTTAATTTGGTGTAGTTTTTTGGCATCCACGTCGGTTATCCTATCAAAAAAATTTTACCCTAAATTTTAAATAGAATAACTAAAAAAAATTTTAGATAGAATAGCTAAAAAATTTTTATCTATTCCCTTAATTTAGAATTGATGAATAATAATTTTCTAAATTTAGGAAATAAAATCTCTATCTTAAAAGTAAAATAATATTTCTTTTTAATCTCTCTTCTTCCCTTCATTCTTTTTAATCTCTCTCATTCCATAAATATAATAATAAAAAAATAAGAAAGAGAATAAAATAATAAAAAATAGAAGATAATAAAATTTTTAGGATCGTTAATATAGTGTATAGTGAAAAGTAATTAATGTAGTGTATAGTGAAAAGTAATTATCTAAATTTAATAAAGTAAGTTATTTATCTTAAATTTTAAATATAGTAATAAGAAAACTGATGTTGATGCTCTTAAACTATACTAGATTTGACTAAATTGAAATTCGATTTAAGTCAATTGACCAAGCAATTCAGTTGATTGAGCTCGAACAAATACTTTTGTTTCCTAGGTAGTTGACTGAGAGCTACATCCAATGAACTAACTAGAGCTACATCCAATGAACTAACTTATATGTCTAGTCAATTAAAATGTGGTATTTGATCCATTGATACGTGTTAGGAAGTCCCCCTGATACAAGATATTACGGATGGACCCGGATATAAAGTAGCAGTTAAAGTCAAAGTGATATGATAGTTAAAGTCAAGGGAATTAAGATGACAGCCAGCATGTCACTGTCCATAGAACTTTGCTCTTTGTCCAGTACTAAGGTCTTCAGTATGAAGACGACCAGCCCATGAGTCGATCTGACAAAGGGGACCTAGTGCTCCATTCTTGTATTAAAACATCTATTATATATCCGATCATTTGACAGCCAACCGATTTTAAGGGATGTTTGACATACCAGAGCTGGTCGATCATACGCCCGACCAAATTAAGTAAGGGGATCCAGTTTCCCACTCTCAGTACAAGTCTTTCAGCATTTGACCGGTCGATTCCACTGCCGATAGACCCTATGGGTTTTCTCACATGCTAGTTCTCCTTCATATAGTAGGTCGGTAATAACTCCAGTTAGATTTATACAGCTCAGCATGCCCATCGCTTATACATATAGAAGATAAAAGTGTAAAGCGATGCTCCCTATAAACTTGGTCGGATTTCCAAATCTTAGGTTTTCACTTCAAAGGTAAGTATTTGATCATATGGGCGATCAACTTAAAGTACCGATCGGATCTCTCAGGACTCAGTTCTCCATTTATCAGAGGTAAGTATCCCAGTATATGGCTGGTCGATCATAGAACCTACCGGACTTATGGGACTTAACTTCATACTACTTCAAGAGTAGATCTCCAGTATCACCTAGTGTATAACCTAGTAGCTTAAGGGAAGGACAACTATACAGTCAACCGATTTAAAGATATAGTCAAGATATCTCAACAAATAATATTATCAGAGAATCACAACAACATGTAAGAGTAACAACCGTTTGTCATAGAATATTCATCTATTGTAATATGAGCATTCACTAGAATCTTCTTCGAAAGTAACTTTACACTTTTCATCAGCCGACATATTATTACAACATATTCCTTCAACCATCTCATTAATGGCATAAGTTACAAAAGAGGTGTATATATGGGTAACAGAAGATTCCTCAGACAGTGATGGTACATCTATTGGTGTAGTTGGTACTAATGGTCAAATCTGAGTTTTGGTGAATGACAAATGAATTAAAGTTAAGTGTCTTGTGATCTAACCTTTCTACCAAGTATGCATAACTTGACTGGTCTGACACCAGATTGAAATCCAACTAGATCTGGAGGACCTGATAGCTAGTGTAGAAGTTCAGATAGGTCAAGGAGTGATAGAATATCTGGTGGAAAGTCTGGCTATTTCTGTAGGACCTGACAGCTGGCCAAAGTCCAGTTGAGTCTGCGAACTTGACAACTGACCGGAAGACCTGGTAGACTGAAGTAAAGTTAAGTGATTCTGTGTGGTAAATAAGGCGAGTCACTGGAGAAGAGTGTCTAGTGAGAATGAGTTCCAATTAGAGACTTTAGGAGTAGGTTCAATTTAGGTCCATTTTAAAAATCTAAATTGAGACCATGACTAATTCTTGGTCTTAGAAAGACAAGAACCAATTAATACTACTATTTTATTATTGTGTTAACTCTGTTTTATAGGTTACACTTTACTTTTGGACTAACATGTTTTTGCAGGAGTTAGAAAGCAAATTCAGCCTTGGTGAACAGTGCTCAAGGTGCCTCCTGGTCGATTGGAAGTGCCCTGGACAGTGTTGGTGCAGGGAGCACCAAACGATCGAACCTGTGTTTTGATTATGACAAAGGGTTCAAAGTTAAAGTTACTTGTTGTCTAACAAGTGTGAATGAGCTTGCAGAAAAGTCCTAAGTTGTCTTAGGTAAAAGTCCTAGTAGACTCTAGGCAGGTGGAAAGTCCTAACTGCGGTTAGGTACGAAGTTCTGATCCGGGGGATTGGGCGAAGTCTTGGTGGATCGAGCACTTTGGGCGAAATTCTAGAGTCAGGGACTCTAGGTGAAAATCCTGGTGGTCGCGAACCAGGTGAAAGTATGGACGAATCATGGAGTGGACGTTCAACATGAAGACCTGAAGTCTCGGACGTTGAGCAAAAGTCTAGTCGGTCTGGAGGACTGGTCTGACAAAAGATAATTTCTCCTGAAAGGAGTAGGTGAGGACCTGACAAAAGGTAATTTCTCCTGAAAGGAGTAGGTGAGGACGCGTTTCTCGTTGAGGGAATAGTAGGTGTCAGTTCGACCTAGGATTTTTGAGAAATCTGAAAGTCAGAACCTGACAGTACAAAGGTTGTCAAATAATTTATTATTCATATTTTATTGTGTTAAATTTGTTTTGCAGGGTATATTTTGTTTGTGGACTAATATGCCTTGCAAGAAGGGAGATGCCCAGGAAATACTCGAATGAACAGTGTCTGAGGTGCCTCTGGGGCTGTTGGAGGCGTCTCGGGTACCTTAGCCCAAGCTTCGCGCGGAAGGGAGTTAAAGGCACCTTCCAAGCATTTGAAGGCGCCTTGGACTAGGGATGGAAGGCACCTTCGAATGGATGAAGTTCGCAGAAAACAGAGCTTATCGACACCACAGATTTGGGGATAGAAATCTGAGCTGAAGGCGCCTTCAATGGGGTTGAAGGCTCCTTCAACATCCCATAAAAGAGGGTCTCGAGAAGATGGTTAGTAACACTTGATTTTCATAATCTTTCTCCTACGGGATGCTCCAAGAATAATCCTGCTACTCCAATACGTGAATCCGACGACCGAGCAACGCAACTCTGGCGATCGAGCGACACAACTCCGACAACCAAAAGTACAACTCTCCAGATCCTAAAGTTGTCAGTATACTTTACTTGTTGCAAGGTTGTGTAGGATCGAAAGTGTTAGAGGGGGGAGGAATAGTGCTCGTGGCTAATTCGTTCGTTAGAGTAAAACACGCTGTGGAAAAATAAAAATAATACTCGAACACCAAGAGTTTTACTTGGTTCGGAGCCTGTGGTGACTCATACTCCAAGGCCCACACTCGTCGAGTGTTTACTTTGGGCAATCACTATCAATTCAAAAATATTACAACTTTAAGTATAGTTAATTAAATGCAATAAAATATACCAACGACTAAAATCAATAAACTTGAAGCTTCTAGTCGTCGAAGTCAAGTTACAACTTTGTTGGATCATTCTTTGAGCAGCACACAGAACAAGGATCACGATTTTAAGTGTTATCTAAGCTGCTGCTTGAACCAAACTTAAATAGCCTGCTGAGGGTGCTCCAACCTCCATGGAGGGTGCCTCCAACCCGCCAAGTCAGCTGTGTTGATAATCTCCGCAACGCTCGCTGCTTATCCGCCTGAGGGCACCTCCAAGCTCTATGGAGGGCACCCTCACGCCTTGCTGCGGGGTTGTCGATCAAGTTACCCAAGGCGCCTCTAAGCTCCATGGAGGGCGCCTCGGGACTGTTCATCCAAAGCTTTTCTTGTGCAATTTCCGTCCTGCAAGGCATGTTAGTCTACAAACAAAGTATACCCTACAAAACAAGGTTAGTACAATAAAATAAGATAAATAGAAAGTTATTTTGATAGTCTCTGGGCAGTCCGGTTCTGACTTCGGATTTCACCTCCGGAAATCCTAGGTTGAATCGACGCCTATTGTTCCCTTTTTAGAGAACGCGTTCTCACCTACTTCTCTCAGGAGAGTTTACTTGTTGCCAGTTCAGTCCTCCAGACCGACTGGACTTTCTGCCTAGGGTTACCACCCCCTAGAACCTATGGTTACCACTCCCTAGGGTTTCCCTCAGCCTAGGGTTACCATCCTAGGACCTAGGGTTACCTGTAACGCCCGAAAATTCTCAAACTTGCATTAGAATTATTCTATGATTTTTCTGGAATTTTTAGATATTTTTCCGGAATTTTCCGAGTAGCGGAAGTAGCAAAAGTAATTAGATAAGCAAAATGGTTTAAGCGGGAATCGAACCCGGGACCTCTCGGGTCCGCTAAACCTTTAGTTAGCCTTAGTAATCGGTGAACCCAGCAGGGCCGTGCTGAAAGAAAGAGGAACCAATTATATTTATATTAGAGTTGGGTTCAATAACCCACTTAATATAAATTAAGAACTTAAGTTGGGTTTGGTTTAATTTGGTTCGGCAGCCCTCTCCTCACAAAACCTCACGCCACTTTCTTTCTCCAAACCCTCACGCCGAACACCTCTCTTCTCTTCCTCCTTCTCTCGGCGCCACAACAAGGGAAGACCTAGGGTTTTTCCCTAGGGCCCCAAGGACACTTTCCGGCAACGATTTCAGCACAAGAACGTTCCCCTCCGCGAGTAGAGCACGTGGACGCGAGCGAATCATCGGGAAGTCGTCTCCACCGGAATTTCTAGCAATTAGATTTGTAAGAAATCTAGCACACAAGGTAAGAAACCCCTCACCTGCAGTATAATAGCTTCCGTTTGAGTTTTATGCTTTAGTTAGGATGTATGCGGATTTTTATCGATATCTAGGGTGTATTTAACTCTCTTCGCAGATTAGGGATTTAGTTGAGCACCTCTAGATGGGCCGGGCACGTCTTCCCTCTTCAGATAGGAGGTTAGACGTTGTCGGGTGCCTAGAGGTGGTCTCCCTAATGGGGGAGAAGAGTTAGAGCATCCTAGGGGCTCGATTAAATGTCTAGCTCAGTAATAGACAGTTTAAATAACTTATTAAATGCACTAGAAGCATTTAAAACAGCAAATTAGTTTATTTCGACTTATGTAGGACTACAGTCCAATGGGTGGGCTCCCACAGTCGCCTCTAGGTTCAGACAACCTAGTTTTAGGTTCAGATAACCTAGATTCAGCAAAATAAGTATATAGCATTCAGTATTTTACTTTCAGCAGTGGCACTGTACTGGATCAGATATCCATTGGGTTGGACTCCCACAGTCGTCCCTAGGTTTAGATAACCTAGTTAACCCTACTAAATTCGGGACTTGCAAACCCGGGTTGAGTTAGGGATGCGCGCACAGCAAGTACAGTTGCCGGGCCCAAACAGCATGTTTAGTATTTTCACTTATTATATGTATATGGTTTTCAACCTTTCACAAATTAGTTCGTGAATTCAGTACAGTCCTAGCAGTAGCTCAGTTTTTAGTACCAGCTTAGTTTTTCATTGATACCATGTGATTGATATCATGTTCAGCTTTAGATATGTCATGATTGTATGCTTATATGCCATGCCATGTTTAGGTTTCAGTATACTCAGCATATCCTTTCAAACAGCATGATTTAAAATCATATTTGCATCGTATGCATGTTTTAGTGAGGTAGATGGTTTCTTACTAAGCTTTTTAGCTTACAGATACTATTTTCCTTATACTGCAGATACAGGTAAAAGGAAAATGGACTAGCAGTGGAGGCTGGAGGTCAATGCAGATCAAGATGTGTGTGGAAGGAACTGGAATAAAGATCCTAGGGATCTAGTTTTATTTTATAATGCATTAGAACGTGTTCAGTATGCATTAGTACTTATAGTAAGCGTTATCTTACGTTTCTGTTAGTTAGCAAGAGAACAGCTTAAAACCTTGTTAGTTTTGGTTTCCATATGCTCACATGCCATGAATTAGTATTCCATGCCTTAATTATGTTTAGTATGTTAGCCCTTACTTAGTAGAATGTTTCTCTTAGCTTTTATAGTGTTGTATAATGACTTTGGCACGCATCAGTGTTGCTATCGAGTGTCCGACACGAATCGAACCCCGACGGTCGCCAGATCGATCAGAGTCTCGATCGGCCGCACCGATCGTGACCGACCGCGAACGTAACTGTTGTTTCCCATCGATCCGTGGATCGATCGTGAGCCGGGTCGTGAAAATGGAGTCACCGACCGCCAGATCGTATGAGCCACCACCGATCGGCCTCATGACCGATCAGGATCACCGGACGGCTGCACCGATCCGCAGCCGCATGTAATTTCGGGTAGATTGTGGATCGGTCGAACGATCCGAGTTTCCTACCGCAAGAGTAGTGGATCGCCTGGATCGATCCAAGTTTATTCTCGGTTGTAAACACCTCCCTAGCATGTGTACAACTCCTAGTACACCTGAATACTAAGTTAAACCTTACAACATTTAGTTCAAGAAAATTTTAAATTAGACATTTTCCGCACATTAATAGTCCAACACAGATAATGAGACGATCGGCCTCACAGCCTAGTCGAGGAGGCGGGTCGTTACAGAGTGGTATCGGTGTTTCATACTTCCTACACACACATCAACATTGTACTGCAGCCTTCCAAGTAAGAATACCTCTACTCTCTTTATTGTTCTTGCTTTCTAGTTACAGTTCATGTTTATATGCCTACTGCTTGTTAGTATGTGATAGTTTTTAACATGATATCAGTAGTGATATAACTGTAATTACCTTAGTTATGTTATGTTCTCTATGTCTTTAGAAATGGCACGAGGACGCCCAGCTAGAAGGGCACTAGCTACTGAGCCCCAGCAAGAGGCAGGCAGTACAGTGCCTCCTCAAGACCTTACAGCATTAGTTGCTCAGTTACAGCAGCAGCTAGCTGAACAGCAACAGGAAATAGCCACCTTAAAGGCTAATCAGCAGAATACCCCCACAGTCACCCCGGAACCGAATTTGACGACTCCAGTAGTCTTAGAGGTTCCACCAGCTCAGCCCACAGCACCAGCACCAGCACCAGCAGCCCCAGCAGCTGAGCCAAGAAAGGAAGCCTATCTGATCCAGTGGCAGCGAGTCAAGCCAGAGAACTTCTCAGGCACTAGTGAACCATGGGATGCACAAGCCTGGTTCAAAACACTGGAGAGCACGATGGAGCTTCTGGACTGACCAGAACACGAGAAGGTGAAGTGTGCCTCCTTCTGCCTGACAGGAGACGCACGCATGTGGTGGGAAAGAATCGAACAGCGCCCAGGAACCGATGTCATGGTGACTTCGAGAAAGAATTCTTCGAGGAGTTCTTTCACATACGTTACAAACCGCCACTACGACGAGTTCACCGAGTTTCGTCAGGCAACCTATCAGCTGAGGAAGCCGTGAAGAAATTCAACAGTTGGCTCGTCTATGCCCAGAGCTAGTCGGCACAGAAAAGGAACGAATCCGGGATGAAGCTGCAGAGGCCGAGATAGCAGTGAACGTGGTGGTGGCATACATAGCCACAAACCACAGAGGAGTTAGTGAGCAGTGCCTTGACCACAGAGCATTACCAGAACAGCAGAAGCAAGTCTCCTCAGAGTCCAAAGGCCAAGGAAACTCTCACACTCAAAAACAGCAAGGCCACAGCTCTAACTGGAAAGGGAACTCCAATAGCAAGCGCAAATCAGGGAGTGACCCAAAAGGAGGACCATCTAGCAAGCGACCCAGCTATCCAAAGTGTGATACTTGTGGGAAATTCCACCCAGGGGTTTGTCGCAAGGGCACACGAGGATGCTTTGAATGTGGACAAGAAGGGCACATGGCCAAGCAGTGCCCAAACAAGACCGGTCTTCCTCAGCCAGCTCAGTTGTATCAGATGCAGGCCACTCAAGAAGGTCCACTTATCAGCCAGGGCAGATTAGAAGCCCCTCCAGCTACGGCGAATGTGAGGATCTACTCACTCACCAGAGAGGACGTAGCCAATGCCTCGACAGTTGTCACAGGTCAGATTAGCATTTTATAGTATAGTGCTACTATTCTATTTAATACTGGGGCAACCCATTCATATATAGCCAGGATGTTCGCCTAAAAATTAGAAATACCCTCAGAGGTACTCAGTGGACAGTTTTTGACGGCACTACCTTCAGGAGAGATCATGGCATCCACGCACTGGCTCAGAGCAGTGCCGGTCATCATAGCAGGCAGAGAGCTCTTTTGTGATCTGATAGTGCTAGAAATGACCGACTATGACGTTATCTTTGGAATGGACTTTCTGATCAGATACGGTGCTACCATAGAGTGCCGTAAACAGAAAGTCATCTTCCAACCTGAGGCGGCAGTGCAATTTGAATACAGCGGAGAACCAAAGAGAGCACAGAAGCTACTGGATTCAGGATGTACAGGATTCCTAGCACACGTAGTCAACGCCAGCCAGGACAAGAACCAACAGCTAGCAGAGGTTCGAGTCGTATGTGACTACCCAGCAGTCTTCCCTGAAGAGTTACCAGGCTTAGCACCAGACAGGGAGATTGACTTTGAGATAGAGCTCATTCCCGGTACAAATCCTATCTCCAAAGCGCCTTATCGCATGGCTCCAGCAGAACTGAAGGAACTTCAGGAGCAACTACAGGAGCTTCTCGACAAGGGTTTCATACGCCCGAGTCACTCACCATGGGGAGCGCCTGTATTGTTCGTGAAGAAGAAGGATGGAAGCATGCGACTGTGCATAGACTACAGATCACTGAACCAAGTCACGATCAAGAATAGGTATCCCCTTCCCAGAATTGATGATATGTTCGATCAGCTAAAGGGAGCAGCAGTGTTCTCTAAGATAGATCTCAGATCAGGTTATCATCAGGTAAAAGTTAAAGAAGGGGATATACCCAAGACAGCATTCAGAACCAGATACGGACACTACGAGTTCGTAGTCATGCCCTTTGGCGTGACCAATGCTCCAGCTACATTCATGGATCTCATGAATAGAGTATTCAGGGAGTATTTAGATAAGTTTGTTATTGTGTTTATCGATGACATTCTTATCTACTCAGGAACTCAGGAAGAACACTCAGAGCACCTGAAACTAGTATTGCAGACCCTTCAGCAGAACCAGCTATACGCCAAGTTCACGAAATGTGAATTTTGGTTAGATCAGGTGTCCTTCCTGGGTCACATCATCTCAAAGGATGGTATTATGGTAGATCCCAACAAGAAGCAGAAAGTAACTGGAAGAGACCTAAGAACGCCAAAGAAATCGGGAGCTTTGCAGGATATTACAGAAAGTTTGTAGAGGACTTCTCCAGATAGCCTCCCACCGATGCTCTTACCGGAAGAACAGAAATTTCAAAGGATGAGGACTGAGAGAATGAGCTAAAAGGAGATTGACCAGTGCTATACCAGACAACACCAACAGCTTTGACATCTATAGTGATGCCTCTAAGTTGGGACTAGGAGCGATCTGATGCAAACGGCAAGGTGATCGCCTATGCCTGCACAACTCAAGGATTATGAGAAGAATTACCCTACTCGTGACCTTGAGCTTGCAGCAGAGTGTTCGCTCTCAAAATTGGAGACATTACTTATATGGAGCTCGATGCAGAGTGTATCAGATCATCGAGTCTCAAGTACTTCTTCACCCGAAGGATCCGACATGCACAGATGGCTTGAGCTGGTCAAAGACTACGATATAGACATCCTCTATCATCCAGGAAAGCCAATAAGGTAGCCGACGACTTAGCGTAAAAATCCGGGCTACCTTATTATCTCTTGCCCATGTCACCGCCTACGAAGGAGATCGAGATTTCGGTCTCGAGCTCATCGTTGGAGCCCTCTACTATGACCTTAGAGTCTACCTTGCTTGGTGATATTCATCAGCTCAGGAGCAGGACCCTGAAATCAGAAAATCAAGCAGAATCAGAAAGTAGAGAATTCGAGTGTCCGATAAGGGTGTTGTATTTTGGTGACAAACTCTGTGTTCCGGATCGAGGAACTACGGAGGAGATTTTAGATGAGGCTCACAGGACCCTATGCGATACATCCATGTTCCACCAAAATGTATCAAGACCTGAAGAAACGTTTTTGGGCTCGGGATGAAGCGAGACATCGCTAGTTATGTTAGCATCCGCCTCACCTGTCGGAGGGTCAGGAACATCGAGGCCGCAGCCTATACAGATTCCGAATGGAAGTGGGAGGATATCTCTATGGACTTCATAGTGGGACTACCCAACCACGAATGGTTTGATGCCATCTGGGTAATAGTCGACAGTGACTAAATCAGCCCACTTTTTAGCTATCAAAATATCCTACTCCATGGAGAAGCTAGCTCGATTGTATCTCCGGAGATCGTCCGACTTCATGGAGTCCCACGTACCATTATCTCGAGAGACAGCAGATTTACATCACACTTCCGGGAGTGTGTACAGTTAGCATTAGGCACGGTTAAAGTTCAAGACAGATTCCATCCGCATGGATGGTCGACTGAGCGAGTAAATCGTGTACTTGAAGATATGCTCCGGCGTGTGCCCTAGACTTCAAGGAAGTTGGTGCAAATATCCGAGCTTAGCGAATTTGCATACAACAACAGTTGGCCACTATCGGCATGACACCTTATGAGGCTCTCTAGGCGGAGGTGTAGATCTCCAATATGTTGGTATGAAAACTAGAACTTGAGACAGATCTAGTAGCAGATACCACAAAAGTATATGACAGATCCGCCAGAGGATAGAGACAACTGAGCCGCCAGAAGAGCTTAATCGATACACAACCTTAGAGTTTTCCTTTTTCTTCCTCGAGTAGCTCCCATGAAGGAGTAATGCTTTGGGAAGAAAGGCAAGCTAAGTCCCGATACGGGACCATACCTTATCACTAGAAGAGTGGGCAAGGTAGCATATGAGCTAGAGCTACCTCAGAAATGTCACCTGTCCACAATGTATTCACGTCTCTAAGAAGCATACCCCGATGCCACCCAGGTGATCGAGTTGGTACAAGTCCGCGAAGATCTCAGCTATGATAGTCGGCCTATTCGGATAATAGACCGAGCGGTTAAGACATTATGGAACAAGGAAGTACCGTTAGTAAAAGTCATTTGGCAAAGTCACACAGCAGAGGAGGCACATGAGACAGTAGTACCCAGAATTGTTCTAAGTTCGAGGATGAACTTTTTATAAGGTATGGGGGATTGTAACGCCCGAAAATTCTCAAACTTGCATTAGAATTATTCTATGATTTTTCTGGAATTTTTAGATATTTTTCCGGAATTTTCCGAGTAGCGGAAGTAGCAAAAGTAATTAGATAAGCAAAATGGTTTAAGCGGGAATCGAACCCGGGACCTCTCGGGTCCGCTAAACCTTTAGTTAGCCTTAGTAACCGGTGAACCCAGCAGGGCCGTGCTGAAAGAAAGAGGAACCAATTATATTTATATTAGAGTTGGGTTCAATAACCCACTTAATATAAATTAAGAACTTAAGTTGGGTTTGGTTTAATTTGGTTCGGCAGCCCTCTCCTCACAAAACCTCACGCCACTTTCTTTCTCCAAACCCTCACGCCGAACACCTCTCCCTCTCCTCCTTCTCTCGGCGCCACAACAAGGGAAGACCTAGGGTTTTTCCCTAGGGCCCAAGGACACTTTCCGGCGACGATTTCAGCACAAGGACGTTCCCCTCCGCGAGTAGAGCACGTGGACGCGAGCGAATCGTCGGGAAGTCGTCTCCACCGGAATTTCTAGCGATTAGATTTGTAAGAAATCTAGCACACAAGGTAAGAAACCCCTCACCTGCAGTATAATAGCTTCCGTTTGAGTTTTATGCTTTAGTTAGGATGTATGCGGATTTTTCGATATATAGGGTGTATTTAACTCTCTTCGAGGATTAGGGATTTAGTTGAGCACCTCTAGATGGGCCGGGCACGTCTTCCCTCTTCAGATAGGAGGTTAGACGTTGTCGGGTGCCTAGAGGTGGTCTCCCTAATGGGGGAGAAGAGTTAGAGCATCCTAGGGGCTCGATTAAATGTCTAGCTCAGTAATAGACAGTTTAAATAACTTATTAAATGCACTAGAAGCATTTAAAACAGCAAATTAGTTTATTTCGACTTATGTAGGACTACAGTCCAATGGGTGGGCTCCCACAGTCGCCTCTAGGTTCAGACAACCTAGTTCTAGGTTTAGATAACCTAGATTCAGCAAAATAAGTATATAACATTTCAGTATTTTATGACACTGTACTGGATCAGATATCCATTGGGTTGGACTCCCACAGTCGTCCCTAGGTTTAGATAACCTAGTTAACCCTATTAAATTCGGGACTTGCAAACCCGGGTTGAGTTAGGGATGCGCGCACAGCAAGTACAGTTGCCGGGCCCAAACAGCATGTTTAGTACTTTCACTTATTATATGTATATGGTTTTCAACCTTTCACAAATTAGTTCATGAATTCAGTACAGTCCTAGAAGTAGCTCAGTTTTTAGTACCAGCTTAGTTTTTCATTAATACCATGTGATTGATATCATGTTCAGCTTTAGATATGCCATGATTGTATGCTTATATGCCATGCCATGTTTAGGTTTCAGTATACTCAGCATATCCTTTCAAACAGCATGATTTAAAATCATATTTGCATCGTATGCATGTTTTAGTGAGGTAGATGGTTTCTTACTAAGCTTTTTAGCTTACAGATACTATTTTCCTTATACTGCAGATACAGGTAAAAGGAAAATGGACTAGCAGTGGAGGCTGGAGGTCAATGCAGATCAAGATGTATGTGGAAGGAACTGGAATAAAGATCCTAGGGATCTAGTTTTATTTTATAATGCATTAGAACGTGTTCAGTATGCATTAGTACTTATAGTAAGCGTTATCTTACGTTTCTGTTAGTTAGCAAGAGAACAGCTTAAAACCTTGTTAGTTTTGGTTTCCATATGCTTACATGCCATGAATTAGTATTCCATGCCTTAATCATGTTTAGTATGTTAGCCCTTACTTAGTAGAATGTTTCTCTTAGCTTTTATAGTGTTGTATAATGACTTTGGCACGCATCAGTGCTGTTATCAGGGGTCTGATACGAAATCAGAAACCCCTGATCGGTCAGCAGACCGATCAGGGAGTCTCTGATCGGTCGGCAGACCTGGTTTCTGCAACGGAACTTTCTGTTCGCTCCGATCGATCCGTGGATCGATCGGGAGCTGGATCGCGGCTCACTGATCGGTCAGCAGACCGATCAGTGAGCCACTGATCGGTCTCATTGACCGATCAGGGACCAGCTGGATCGGTCGGCAGACCGATCCAGCAGCGTACAAAATTTCAGTGTAGATTGTGGATCGGTCAGTCGAACGATCCGGAGTTTCCTACCGTGCCAGTAGTAGTGGATCGGTCGGTGGATCGATCCGAAGTTTATTCTCAGTTGTAAACACCTCCCCTAGCATGTGTACAACTCCTAGGTACACCCAGAATACTAAGTTAAACCTTACAGCATTTAGTTCAGTAAAATTTTAAATTAGCTAGCTTTCATTCCGCATTAATAGTCCAGCACAGCATAACTGTAGCGATCGGCCTCGCAGCCTAGTCGGTAGGAGGCGGGTCGTTACATTACCACCCCCTAGGATTTTCCTCAGCCTAGGGTTACCACCTGCTAGGACCTAGGGTTACCACCCCCTAGGATTTTCCTCAGTCTAGAGATACCGCCCCCTAGGACCTAGGGTTACCACCTCCTATGTTTTTCCACCTACCTAACCTCAGTTAGAACTTTGCATCACCTAGGGTTACCGCCCCCTAGGACCTAGGGTTACCACCCCCTAGGGTTTTCCACCTGCCTAGAATCCACTAGGACTTTTGCATAAGACAACTTAGGACTTTCTTGCAAGCTTAATAAACCTTGTAAGATAATAAAATAACTTAACTTTGAACCTTTTGACATAATCAAAATACAGGTTCGATCGTCGGATGCTTCCCGCACCAACAAGTTGTACTTCAATATTTTTGTAATATTTGAACTGATAGTGGATTGCCCAATGAAATCGATTGATATGGTGCATAAAGGTGTGGCCCGATAAGGCTAAGCAGTCAAAAATCAAGGGGACGTGACAGTTACAAGTCAAGGGAATGTGACAGTCAAAAGTCAAGCAGACGTGATAGTCAAAAGTCAAGAGAAAGAGGAAGTTGGGCCGCCTCACGTCATCAACCACATATTTCATGGACGGTCATAGCCAGGGCAGGTCCCCCAGATTTGAGACATAAGATGCAGCTCGTACTAATTCCTGGCCTGCCCCCTACTGATCGGACTTCCCCAGCTCGGGTTGTGTAGCCAGGCCTGGTACTTTCACTAAGACAACTCCTGACTAGCCCTTCAGCGATCAAGGCGTGAAAGATGGGTCTCGTGCCACAGTCTCAGATAAAACCTGGGTGAGTCACCATGGCTCCTCCTCCTCATCAAGACTCAAGCCAGATGGTACATCTGAACGGTCATCCCGAGCTTTCTGTAGCTAAACCTGGGCGGGATAGAAAGCACTAAGCGATAATAATGTTAGGGAATCATAATCTCCTTCCACCAATAAGAGGTCGTTGTATATCCTCTCTCACCCGACAGACCTTGACACTTGACATTCTCTAACAATAGGCAGGCTCTGAAGGAATGCAACGACATATAAAAAGGAAGGTCCTCTTCCTTAGCCAAGTACGCACACATACACACTCATCTTCAACAATTCTTTTTTCTATTATACACTATTCTTCTGGGGAAAAATGACCTGACTTAAGCATCAGAGGGTCTGCGCCGGAGACTTTTTCCCTGGTTTCTGGTCTCTAACACTCCAGGTGCTCGTTTGAGTGTGTGCAGACTTTAGATACTACCAGCCCTTATACTGAGATCAAGGAGTTCTATGCGAGAGTTTACTTTTTGGATGTGCATACACCAGGTGAGTTAAAGTCGCCTCTTTGTTAACACCAATGTCATCTTCACCGGCCTCCATCTGACTCAAATTTCGAACAGGATCAATTTGACACTATCTGTGGGGTTCTCCTTCACCTATTCTAGAATGTGACGATGGAGGACACTGGTAAGATCAACGTCACCATGACAGTCAGAGAGTACAAACTGTTCAAGGAAACCAAGAGACAAGCAGCTTTCGAAAAGTACAACACCGCTTCACAACCACACAGGATACCTGTAATTTTAAAGGACCAGACCCACGCTTCAAACAAGGGGTCTAAGAGGAAATAGCGCGAGGATTTCCCTTGAGCCTTCTATTGCGACCCCTGCCCGGACTATTATAATAAGAAAGAGCAGCACCAGGCCTCCATAGACGAGAGTTCCCTCCCTAGAGATTTGAAGAAGGGGAAGGCCATAGTTGCCAGGGAGGAGCCAAGAGAGTTTCCCGAGGAGTTGCAAGTGCCCTTCTCTTAGAGAGTGCTCGAGGAAAAATTGCCAAAGGGGTATAAGCCCCCAGCCATCGTAGAATATGACAGTAGTAAAGATCTAGAAGATCACCTTCGTAAATTTTGGAACGTTTCACTGTTGCACTAGTACAGCGATGCTATTAAGTGCCAGGTGTTTTTAAACACTCTGTCTAGCTCGGCACAAAAGTGGTTTGATGGATTGTCTGTCAAATCCATCACCTACTTTCAGGATTTCAAAAATGCTTTCCTGCGCCATTTCACCAGTAGCAAGAAATATCAGAAGGCTAAGCATTACCTATTCGCTCTTAGGCAGGGGTCTATAGAGCCCCTGAGGGCCTACATAAAATGCTTCAACAAGGTAGACCAGGATGTCCCATCTGCTACCTTAGAGATCTTGATGAGCATCTTCTCCCACGGTCTAGTGGAAGGGGAGTTCTTTCGATCTCTCATTCGAGAGTCTGTGAAGAATTTTGATGAGATGCTGGAGAAGACGGCAAGATATATTAATGTAGAAGAAGCCCAGGCGGCCTGGAGGAAAGTAGACAAAGCACCTGCTCCTGTCAACAAGTCGGAGAGAAGGCCACCCCAACCTCCCACTCGACCCTTTCCCCACTCTAAGGATGCCCGACCAGGATTTACTCCCGGTCAGGAATCCAGGGTGGCGCAGTGAGTTGAAGCTGTCCAAGCCCCTAGATTCGATCAGTGGGGCCCCATTATTGCACCTATCATACGTCTCATACCCATTTTACAGGAGATTACATCAAGTTCATTCGAAATTCTTAGTGGACAGCTGAACTGGGCCTGGTTCTGCTGGAGATCGCACCCAAGCTTCAAAAGTTGCTGACCCGACCCGCTCGCCTACTGTAGCAGGGCAATCAAGTAAATCCCTGCTCGATAGCGGAGGTCAAGGAACTCAGCAGCCAAGCTGGGGCAAGGAGCCAATGGAATCCCTTGAGGAAAAGAATAGGGGAAATATCATCATCCGGGAGATCGACATGATCTCTAGAGGGTCCACTGATGGAGACTCCATCTGAGCCCAAAAATCCCATGAGTGTCGTTTAGAGATACACGCTGTAGGGTGTAGTCGGGAACAAGCTGCAGGGCCCATAATCAGCTTCAGATCGCCAGATCTGGAGGGAATGGAGCTCCCTCATGATGATGCCCTCATAATCAAAGTTGTCATCGCCAACAGCCGCGTGGCCAGGGTTTTCGTTGACACTGGAAGCTCTGTCAACGTGCTATTCAAAAACACATTTGAGGGATGCAGATCGACACCAGTGAGCTCCAACCCGTAGCCATCTTTTTGTACGGGTTCATAGGCAATGAAGAATGATCAATGGGTTATATTTAGCTAGTCATATCTCTGAGTAGAAAACCATTGGTAAGGACATGGAGAAGTACCTTTATCGTAGTGAATTCTCCATCCTCCTACAAAGCCATATTAGGGAGACCCGCCCTACACGAATTTCAAGTGGCAGTTTCCACTTTTCATCAGAAGATAAAATTTCCTGTGGGAGACCAGGTCGGGGAGGTCAAAGGTGAGCAGCTGGTCTCTCGCAGGTGTTATGTCGACATGGTGAAGGTCGAGGCCCGCAAAGCTCAAAGAACTTAGGATGGAAGAATCCACATCATCCAAGAGGAGCCTTTGCCTATAGCTGAGGAACTCATTCTCTGAGAGGAGGTCCAGCTTTATCTAGATCGTCCAGAGAGCATCACTCACATATCAAGCGACCTGCTGATTGAAATTAAGATGTATCTGGTTGAATGTCTAGTGCGCAATAGGGACGTCTTCACCTGATCCCCTAAGGAGCTGCCAGGAGTCAAGCCCGAAGTAGCTGAGCGTAAGCTGCATCTCCTACCTGATTCCCGGTCGGTCAAGCAGAAGAAGAGAAATTTCTCGGCCGAGCAAAATAAAATCATCTGAGCTGAAGTTGATCAACTCTTGAAAGCAGGACACGTTAGAGAAGTACAATTCCCACCATGGCTCTCTGACGTGGTCCTAGTATCTAAACCCAACAATAAGTGGAGGGTTTGCATCGACTTTTTGGACCTTAACCGAGCTAGCCCCAAAGACTGCTACCCACTACCGATGATCGATCAAATGGTGGATTCAATCTCAGGCTACGAAAGGATCTGCGTGCTCGATACTTACCAAGGATACCACCAGATTCCTCTAGCCCGGGAAGACCAAGACAAAGTTAGCTTCATCACGGTCGATGGTATTTTTGTTATACAGTCATGTTGTTCGTGCTACAGAATGCATGAGCTATTTATCAGAGAATGATGGACAAGATCTTCCGAGAGCAAATCAGGCGGAACGTGGAAGTCTATGTAGACGACATACTGATCAAGTCTACTGTAGCAATAAACTTGATTGTCGATGTGGAGGAGACCTATGGCACGCTGAGGCATTATGGGCTAAGGTTAAATCCTTTGAAGTGCTTGTTTGGAGCTCGAGGAGGAAAATTCCTAGAATACCTCGTTACTGAGCGCGGGATTGAAGCCAACCCGGAGAAGGTTTAGGCACTCTAAGACATGCAAGCATCTCGGAATCTGAAAGAAGCACAGAAGTTGGTGGGCAGAATAACGACACTCTTCTGTAAAATGTAACTAGGCAGCGTGGAGGAATCGAGTGCAAAAGCTCTGAACATAATGACTTCTGCAAGTAAAAGAAAATACCTCAGTTAGTGAAGATATGAAGGAAGCGTCATTTGATCTTATCGAAAGGTGAGGTCAGGGGCGTCCAAATGGGGCTCAGTCTGAAGGTGTATAGCACACTTTCCCATAGTAGAGAAGGGAGTTGGAGTTGCACCCCATCCAATTTCTCTGAAGCCATGAAACAATCTGGCCCGTGTTGGTGGTCACTTAACTCAAAAATAGGGGGAAGGCTTGAACGCCACTCAATGGGCCAAGCCACAGACTCGGGTAGTTGTATATAGAAGAAATAGGATTTCTAGCCTTTATTGGAAGAAGGCATGCCTTGGAAGAATTTATACCCAGTCCTAGATTGCACCATAAAAATATCCAGCTCTGATTGTTTGAGAGAATAGAAATGATGAAAGAGTTGAGGAGTTAAAGGAATGTCGTATAGACGTCATAAATTTACCATCTTGCACATGGCACAGAAGGCATTGGGAGCAAACTAGGACAAGGGGATACAAAATACTGATTTAGCTCTGAAAAGAAAGAGGGGATAGGGAAACATAGACCACCAAGAACCTGATCCCTGAAGAAGGTCATACAACCAGGAGGAGGATGACAGGGATGATCATCATGCCCAGGAATATAGAAGGTGTAGTCGTCAGAAAGTTTCAGGTTAGACTGCACTGACTTAAGATCACTCCTATCAAAATCGGAGTAGAAGAAGGCATACCAGGGGACTAAATTTTCTCTTGCCATAATCTGAAAAATGCAGAAGTAAGAGAAAAGGAACACTTACGAAATAAATGCATGAACATTAAGGCAAGCAAGCAGGGAAGAAGAAGTATCAACGAACAACCGCTCGATGCCTTTAGGGTTTTTAGACTAAAACCACTAAGGGGCATAGGGATGCGAGCTGGACAATCAAAACAGCGCTATGAAGGATAACCGTTGGATCGCCAAAAGGGAGGTGCTATCGAGTCCCGTGCAGAAAGCGCGCATTAGCCATCGTATCAAAGGAAATTAGTTGGACACATGTCATCTTCCAATAAAATGGCATTTATGATGGAAAAGACAAGGAGGTTAATTTCATGAAGCTGGTGCCATGCCTCGAAGACCAAGAATTCCATGTGGTTACCTTGGGAATAGGAGTAGAAGGCGGTGGGAAACATTGTAAGAATTTAGCGTTTTGCCCCAACCTCGAAATCAGAGTAAAATTCAAATTTGGCCAAGGCCTGATGACCGAGTGGGAGCTATGACTACAGGTCACTCCAAGGGAGACAGAAGATAAGTCCACGGGTGACCAACAACCTCTCGATTGACATTCTAGACTCTTGCCCCAACGTGAGTTATAAGTGAGCATGCTTTCACGACCAACGACCTCCCGATCGGCTTTCTAGACTCTCGCCCCAGCGTGAGTTGTAAGTGAGCATGCTCTCACGACCAACGGTCTCTCGGCTGGCGTTCCAGACTCTTGCCCCAGCGTGAGTTATAAGTGAATATACTCGCATGACCAACGACCTCTCGATCGGATTTCCAGACTCTTGCCCCAGTGCGAGTTATAAGTGAGCATGCTCTCACGACCAATGACCTGACGGTCGGCTTTCTAGACTCTCACCCCAGCACGAGTTATAAGTGAACATGCTCTCACGACCAACGACCTCTCGGCTGGCATTCCAAACTCTCGCCCCAGTGCGAGTTATAAGTAAGCATGCTCTCATGACCAACGACCTACCAGTCGGCTTTTTAGATTCTCACCCCAACGTGAGTTATAAGTGAGTATTCTCTCACGACCAATGACCTCTCGGTCAGCGTTCTAGACTCTCACCCTAATGTGAGTTATAAGTGAGTATGCTCTCACGACCAATAACCTCTCGATCGGTGTTGCAAACTCTCGCCCCAGCGTGAGTTATAAGTGGACATGCTCTCATACCTCCAGACTCTCGCCCTAGCACGAGTTATAAGTGAGCATGATCACACTACCAACGACCTCTCGGTCGGCGTTCTAGACTCTCACCCTAGCACGAGTTATAAGTGAGCATACTCTCACGACCAACGACCTCTCGGTTGGCTTTTCAGACTCTCGCCTCAGCGCGAGTTATAAGTGAGTATGCTCTCACGATCAACGAACTCTCGATTAGCTTTCCAGACTCTCATCCCAGTACAAGTTATAAGTGAGCATGCTCTCACAACCAATGACCTCTCGATCGACATTCCAGACTCTCACCCCAGCTCGAGTTATAAGTGAGCATGCTCTCACAACCAACGACCTCTCGGTCGGTGTTCCAGACTTTCACCTCAGCTCGAGTTATAAGTGAGCATGCTCTCATGACTAATGATCTCTCGGTCGGTATTCTAGACTCTCGCTCTAGTGTGAGTTATAAGTGAGCATGCTCTCATGACCAACGACCTCTTGGTCAGCGTTCTAGACTCTCACCTCAGTGCGAGTTATAAGTGAACATGCTCTCATGACCAATGACCTCTCAGTCGGCGTTCCAGACTCTCACCCTAGCGCGAGTTATAAGTGAGCATGCTTTCATGACCAATGACCTCTCGATCAGTGTTCCAAACTCTCTCCCTAGCGCAAGTTATAAGTGAGTATGCTCTCATGACCAATGACCTATCGGCCAGCGTTCTAAACTCTCACCTCAACATGAGTCATAAGTGAGTATGCTCTCACGACCAACGACCTCTCGGTCGGCATTTCAGACTCTCACCTCAACGTGAGTTATAAGTGAGCATGCTCTTGTTGGTTGCTACTCGGAAAGCCTAACGGTTCCACTGTACAAAAATTTTGTACAAAGGTCTGAACCTTTTCCTAGCTACCATGTGTTCTTTTAAATTAAACTCGGATCGCCTGCGGAACTTAACACGTTTGATCCTAAGTTTAATTTATTTGTTCTTTTAGGTTTAGATTTGGATCTCCTGCGGAACTTAACACGTTCGATCCAAATCACCTAGGTTATTAATTCTATTAAATATTAATTTCCAAAATTGGCTTCCAGTACTGACGTGGCGAGGCATATGACATTCTTGGATATGGGAACAACCACCACCGACTAGACAAAGCCTTTTAAGGAAAGCTAATATTTAATTTCCTTAAATAACTCTAGGTTAACCAAAAAGAACAATCGAAGCACAAGTTCGAAAAGAAAACACAAAAGAACACAACATCGAAAATAAATTCGAAATACTATAATCGCATGTCTCTTGTATTTGGTATTTTTAACAAAGAAGTAAAACTAGTATGATGCGGAAATTAAATACTAGTATACCTTTTCTTTTGCAAGCAAAAACCTCTAGGTCTTCTACCATATTCCTCTTCTAACCTCGGACGTTGTGTGGGCAACGACCTTCCGAGATGAGAACCACCAAGCACCTTCTTCTTCTTTGCAAGCTTCGGTCATCAAAACTTCTCCTAGGATGAAGAGGTTCGGCCACCACCACCATGCTCCAAGGGATGCTAGAAACAAAGCTTTCTTTCTCTCCTTCTTCTTCTTCTTCTCTAAACTTGATCCGGCCACCATATGAATCTCCACAAGAAGGATGAGGTTCGACCATCAAAGAGAAGAGAGGAGGAGAGGATGGCCGGCCACACCAAGGAAGAAAAAGAGGGAGAAAAATACAATAGAGTTCTTACCATGAAGGCACCTCTACCCCCTCTTTTATAATCCTTGGTCTTGGCAAATAAGGAAATTTTAATAAAAACTTCCTTAATTCTTTTGCCATTGAAAAAGAAAATTTATTTAATTAAAAACAATTTTCTTCTCATCAATTCATATGGCTGGCCACCACAAGCTATAAACAAGGAGAGTTTTAATTAATTAAAACTTCCTAATTTGTCTCCAGAAATTTATAAAAATTTCTCCAATAATTTTAATCCCTTCATGGTTAGTAAAAAGAAAATTTTATAAATTAAAATCTTTCTTTTAAACATGTGGATAAAAAGAAAGTTATCTCTAAAAATTAAAATCTCTTTTAATCTACAAATAAGGAAAGATATCAAATCTTTTCTTAATCTCTTGTAGAAACTTATAAAAGAGAATATTTAATTTTTAAACTCTCTTTTAAATCATGAACATGGTTAAAAAGGAAAGTTTTCTTAAAATTTAAAATCCACCTTTTAATCAACAAATAAGGAAAGATTTCAAATTTTAAACTCTCTTTTAAACATGTAGATGATTTACAAATAAGAAAAGTTTTTACCAAAAAATTAAAATCATCCTTTTAATCTACAAATAAGGAAAGAGATTAATCTCTTCTCTTAATCTTTTGTAGAAAGCTATAAAAGGAAATTTTTAATTTTTAAACTCTCTTTTAAAAACCTTGATATCCATATAAGAAATAATTTTAATAAAAATCCTTTTAATACTCTAGTGACCGGCCACCAACTTGGCTCATCCACTTGGTCTTGGCCGACCCTAGCTTGGGTTCCAAGCTAGCTTGGCCGGCCCCATTGGATGGGTAAGAAGGTGGGTATGTGGTGGGTATAAATCTCTATACACAAGAGGCTACGATAGAGACCGAGAGGAGGAATTGGTTTTGGTCTCCCGATGAAATTAAGCATCCCGTGTTCGCCCCGAACACACAACTTAATTTTATCAATAATAATTCATTACACTAAAGAACTATTATTGAACTACCACACCAATCCCAAATTACATTTTGGGCTCCTTCTTATTATGAGTGTGTTAGTCTCCCTGTGTTTAAGATAACAAATGTCCACAATTAAGTAAGTTACTGACAACTTACTTAATTAATATCTAGCTCCAAGAGTAGTACCACTCAACTTCATCGTCATGTCGGACTAAGTCCACCTGCAGGGTTTAACATGACAATCCTTATGAGCTCCTCTTGGGGACATTCTCAACTTAGATTACTAGGACACAGTTTCCTTCTATAATCAACAACACACACTATAAGTGATATCATTTCCCAACTTATCGGGCTTATTGATTTATCGAACTAAATCTCACCCATTGATAAATTAAAGAAATAAATATCAAATATATGTGCTTGTTATTATATTAGGATTAAGAGCACACACTTCCATAATAACTGAGGTCTTTGTTCCTTTATAAAGTCAGTATAAAAAGAAACGACCTCTAATGGTCCTACTCAATACACTCTAAGTGTACTAGTGTAATTATATAGTTAAGATAAACTAATACCTAATTACACTACGACCTTTCAATGATTTATTCCTTTCCATCTTGGTCGTGAGCTACTGTTTATAATTTATAAGGTACTGATAACATGATCCTCTGTGTGTGACACCACACACCATGTTATCTACAATATAAATTAATTGAATAACTACATTTATCATAAATGTAGACATTTTACCAATGTGATTCTTATTTCTAGATAAATGTTTATACCAAAAGCTAGACTTTTAGTATGCATCCTAACAATCTCCCACTTATACTAAAAGACTAAGCTGCTATATCTGCTGTCATACATCTGATTCCCAACCTTTCAACATGTCCATCAAAATCTCTTGCCTTAAGGGCCTTAGTGAAAAGATCTATAGGTCATCATCTAGGTAGCAACTTGTCCTCGTTTATACGATTTCTCGTATTGGGTGGTACTTGCGCTCTATTGTGTTTACTTGTCTTATAGACTCATGGTTTCTTCGAGTTTGCTACTGCACCACTATTATTACAATAAATTGTAATAATCTTTGGACAAACTAGAAATCATATCTAAGTCTATCTTGAGGTTATTGAGTCATTCAGCTTTTGTGACTACCTCAAAGGTTTGCCATATACTCAGCTTCTATGGTGGAGTCCGAAAAGCACCTATGCTTATCACTCTTCCGTAGTTATGACTTTACCTCTTAAAATAAACACAAAAACCCCGAGGTTGACTTACTATTGTCCCTATCCAATTGGAAGTCAAAATTCGTGCAACCCACAGGGACCAAATTAACTGCCTTGTAAGCTAGCATATAATCTCTAGTGCCTCTAAGGTACTTCAATATATGCTTTACTGCAGTCCAATGTCCTTGTCTAGGGTTACTTTGATATCTGCTAACTATGCCCTTGGCAAAACAGATTTCTGATCTCGTGCATAGCATACATTAGGCTTCCGACAGCCGAAGCATAAAGAACTGCCTTCATATCCTCTATCTCCTTTAATGTCTACGGAGACATTTCTTTAGATAAAGTTACTCCATGCTAAAAAGGTAAGAAACCTTTCTTGGAGTTTTGCATACTTAAAATGAGCAAGGATTTTTTCGATATATGAAGCTTGGGATAAATAAAATATTCTTTTCTTGCGATCCCTTATTACTTTGATCCCAAGAATATATACATTCTCCCAAGTCCTACATATCGAATTGTTTGGACAACCATACCCTTACTTCTGATAACATTTTGATATTGTTTCCAACTACCAAAAATGTTATCTACGTATAGTACAAGAAATACCACCACGTTTCCATCACACTTTTTGTATACACAAGACTTATCCGGTTACTAAATAAATCCATAGGTCTGGATTATTTTGATAAACCGGATGTTCCAAGACCTTGAAGCTTTACCTCAGTCCATAGACTGATTGAGCTTGCACACAAGATGCTCTTTGCCCTTTGCAATGAACTCTTCTGGTTACTTTATATGGATGCTTTCTTCAAGATTTCCATTAAGGAATGCTGTCTTGACATCCACTTACCAAATAGATAAAAGAATCCAGATAGACTTAAGCATGACTACTAGTGAAAAAGTTTTCTTTTTCATCAAGCCTTGCTTTGAAAGTTTCCACCTTCTTGTCTATCCATCTTTTCCTATTATATACCTATTTTTACCCAATGGATTTTACACCATTTGGTGGTTCTACAAGCTTTCAGATTTTATTAGAATACATATATTCTAATTCTGTATTCATTGCTCTTTGTCAAGATGCTGCATCTTTATCTTGGAGTGCTTCATCATATGTCCGAGATCATACTCATGTTCATTTGGGATCAAGTCCAAAAACTCTCCTCAAAACATGAATCTTTTAGGTTTGCTTGACAACCCTCCCACTTCGATGAGCCACTGTCTGTGTATCATTTATGATACATGTTGCAGTTTCTTGTGATATTTCATCTTGTACAGTTGGTACTAGATTAGACATGCCCTTTATAATTTCTGTAAGAACAAATTTACTTATGAGCTTGTGGTTTATTACATAGTCCTTTTCTAAAAATCAGTCATTGATTCTAACAATGATCTTCTGATTTTTTAAGACTATAAACCTACTTTCGTTTCTTTAGGATAACTCACAAACAAGTGAACTCCTGCCCAACTTATCGATGTCTCTCATGTGCTTGACCACCCAAATCTGAATATGCTTCAGACTAGGCTTACGCCCATTCTGCAATTCTATGGGAGTAGAGAGTTCTGACTTTAGAAGGTATTATGTTCACTTCTGTTTCTAGTGTATATCCTTAAAACGAATTTGGTAATTTTCCAAATAACTCATCATCAATCTACTAATTTCCATAAGAGTCCTATACCTTCCTTTTTCTACACCATTCTGTAGGGGTGTACCAGGTGCAATTAGTTGGGATTGAATCCCTACTTTTGATAAGTGACTCCTAAATTCTCCCAAGAGGTACTTGCCACTATGATCTTACCGTAGTGTCTTGATATTTTTACTTTGACGTTTCTCCACATCAGTCTCGTACTCTTTGAACTAATCAAAACACTTAGTCTTGCGGCACATCAAGTAAATGTATTTGTATCTTGAATAGTTATCTATAAAATAGATGAAAAATTCGATACTAACTCTTGTCATAGGATCACACAAATCAGAATGAACCTATTCCAATGTATCTTTGGCTCCATACCCCTTATACTTAAAAGCTTCTCGGTTATTTTTCCTTCCAAGTAAGACTCGAAGGTTGGAAAGATTTCCACTACCAATGAACCCAAAAGTTCATCAGCTACCAATGAATCCTACTCAAGTTAATATAACCTAGCCTTAGATGCCAAAGATATAATTGGTTCATTTCCGAAGGTTGCTTTCTCTTAAAGTTAGAATATGTGTTACTAATTTCCATTTGTTGCATCGTGGGAGTTATTGGATTTATAAATTGCCAACCAACATACCAGAATAGATAACTTTCCTCTTTTTCTTAATAACAACTTTGTTATTAAAAGAGGCAGAATATCAAGTTCTTTGAATAGTTTAGAAACTAAAAACTAGTTCTTTCTAAACTTGGTACGTAAAGACAATTACTTAAAATCCATATTTTATTCTTATCAAAGGATAATCATCTCCCACTGCAACAACTGCCATTTTTATAGCAGTGCCCATGTGGACGGTGTTTTTATTTTCATTTAGTTGTTGGGTTTCCTGGAACCTTGCAATGAATTACGGACATGATTAATGACATCTGTATCTACACTCTAGGTTCTGGTAGATAACACCACTAAACATGTTTCAACTAATGAATTAAATACACCTATATTGTTCTTAGTTTTAAAAAGACAGACTACCTTAATGTCCAAGTCCTATTTCCAATCATTACAATTGGGACTACTAAGTCTTTTCTATAGTATAACAACTAGGGAATTGACAAACATTTTAATCCTAAGAATCACAAAAAAATATTTGGTCAAGATTAATTCCTTAAAATCCCCATGAATTTTGTATGTCACGATAGTGTGGACGTATACAAAATCAAAGAGGAGATTTTATCCATTAATTTTATTATCTCGTCAACTTTACTTTATGACGAATAAAATTAATGGTTGATCTATCTTTGATCAAAACTTTTTGAATTTAAAATAACATTGATTCCTCAAACAATATTATTTAAATTCACCAACACCTCAGACATCGTGAATTTTGCATGCCACGATAGTGTGGACGTATACAAAATTAAACATTTGTAAGAGGAGGGGTTTACCCATTAATTATCTTGTCAATAAATCTTTATGACAAATAAAATTACCTCAAATACCGTGAATTTTGTATGCCACGATAGTGTGAACGTATACAAAATTAAACAATTGTAAGAGGGGCTTTTAATTTTATTATCTTGTCAACCTATTTATTTGACAAATTAATAGTTGGTTTTTTTCGGTCACACAAATAATAGCAGTGGCTTCGATGGGGAGGATACTATTAGACGTGCCTAAGTGTATACCATTACTTGACACTAAGTCCATTAATAAGATTGTGCCCCTTCCGATGGGGAAGATCACACGCTCTTAATTAACTTCTTATAGTCATCCAAAATGGAAGTTTAATCTAGTGATCCGCAAACAAGCTCATCCGATATGGAGGAAGACACTCAGAGCCAACGCGCAAGCTTGTTGCATCACTTATAAACCAGTAATGGAGACCGTGGAATTTATTTAAAAATAAATCTCTCTCCCACTTAGTTATTTAAAGTGAGGAATTTTAACTATGGTAGCCTACTTAACATGCATACTAACAAGCACACACAGCACAACATAAAAAGCAATAAATAGAAAAACTAATTTTCAACTATTATGGCTTTTATCTATTGCTGTCCTCCGTGTGTCACCAACCCTAGCTGCTGCCATCTTTGGCCACCGCTACCGGGTCTAGTTGTCGCATCCATCTTGCTCCTTGTTCCGCTGCGTCTCTGATCCTCAAAAGGTTCCACGCCTTGCAAGATTCGATCCGCGACATAAATAGAATTTTACATTTTTCGATCCTATATTCCTCGAAGGAATGTACATGTATCTAGATCAAAAAAAATAAAATCATAATAAAACTAAATACAGCTCCTGCTGTATTTTATAATACAATCATGCACACACAATAAATGCCCTTGACATGTCCAAGGGTCCAATCACACACACAATATCTATAAGCCATAATAGTTGGATCCTGCACCCACAAAGTTAGCACATCTTACTATTATCCTGCCTAAATTATGTATGACATGTGCATAATAAACTAATACCAAATACACAGAGGCAAAACCCTAGCTCTGATACCAATTGTTGGTTGCTACTCGGAAAGCCTAACGGTTCCACTGTACAAAAATTTTATACAAAGGTCTGAACTTTTTCCTAGCTACCATGTGTTCTTTTAAATTAAACTCGGATCGCCTACGGAACTTAACACGTTTGATCCTAAGTTTAATTTATTTGTTCTTTTAGGTTTAGATTTGGATCTCCTATGGAACTTAACACGTTCGATCCAAATCACCTAGGTTATTAATTCCATTAAATATTAATTTCCAAAATTGACTTCCAATACTGACGTGGCGAGGCACATGGCCTTCTTGGATATGGGAACAACCACCACCGACTAGACAAAGCCTTTTAAGAAAAACTAATATTTAATTTCCTTAAATAACTCTAGGTTAACCAAAAAGAACAATCGAAGCACAAGTTCGAAAAGAAAACACAAAAGAACACAACATCGAAAACAAATTCAAAATACTATAATCGCATGCCTCTTGTATTTGGTATTTTTTTACAAAGAAGTAAAACTAGTATGATGCGGAAATTAAATACTAGTATACCTTTTCTTTTGCAAGCAAAAACCTCTAGGTCTTCTACCATATTCCTCTTCTAACCTCGGACGTTGTGTGGGCAACGACCTTCCGAGATGAGAACCACCAAGCACCTTCTTCTTCCTTGCAAGTTTTGGTCATCAAAACTTCTCCTAGGATGAAGAGGTTCGGCCACCACCACCATGCTCCAAGGGATGCTAGAAACAAAGCTTTCTTTCTCTTCTTCTTCTTCTTCTTCTTCTCTAAACTTGATCCGGCCACCATATGAATCTCTACAAGAAGGATGAGGTTCGACCATCAAAGAGAAGAGAGGAGGAGAGGATGGCCGGCCACACCAAGGAAGAAAAAGAGGGAGAAAAATACAATAGAGTTCTTATCATGAAGGCACCTCTACCCCCTCTTTTATAATCCTTGGTCTTGGCAAATAAGGAAATTTTAATAAAAACTTCCTTAATTCTTTTGCCATTGAAAAAGAAAATTTATTTAATTAAAAACAATTTTCTTCTCATCAATTCATATGGCCGGCCACCACAAGCTACAAACAAGGAGAGTTTTAATTAATTAAAACTTCCTAATTTGTCTCCAGAAATTTATAAAAATTTCTCCAATAATTTTAATCCCTTCATGGTTAGTAAAAAGAAAATTTTATAAATTAAAATCTTTCTTTTAAATATGTGGTTAAAAAGAAAGTTATCTCTAAAAATTAAAATCTCTTTTAATCTACAAATAAGGAAAGATATCAAATCTTTTCTTAATCTCTTGTAGAAACTTATAAAAGAGAATATTTAATTTTTAAACTCTCTTTTAAATCATGAACATGGTTTAAAAAGGAAAGTTTTCTTAAAATTTAAAATCCACCTTTTAATCAACAAATAAGGAAAGATTTCAAATTTTAAACTCTCTTTTAAACATGTAGATGATTTACAAATAAGGAAAGTTTTTACCAAAAAATTAAAACCATCCTTTTAATCTACAAATAAGGAAAGAGATTAATCTCTTCTCTTAATCTTTTGTAGAAAGCTATAAAAGGAAATTTTTAATTTTTAAACTCTCTTTTAAAAACCTTGATATCTACATAAGAAATAATTTTAATAAAAATCCTTTTAATACTCTAGTGGTCGATCACCTTAGCTTGGGACCCAAGCTTTGGCCGGGCACCAACTTGGCTCATCCACTTGGTCTTGGCCGGCCCTAGCTTGGGTTCCAAGCTAGCTTGGCCGGCCCCATTGGATGAGTAAGAAGGTGGGTATGTGGTGGGTATAAATCTCTATACATAAGAGGCTACGATAGGGACCGAGAGGAGGAATTGGTTTTGGTCTCCCGATGAAATTAAGCATCCTGTGTTCTCCCCGAACACACAACTTAATTTCATCAATAATAATTCATTCCACTAAAGAACTATTATTGAACTACCGCACCAATCCCAAATTACATTTTGGGCTTCTTCTTATTATGAGTGTGTTAGTCTCCCTGTGTTTAAGATAACAAATGTCCACTAATTAAGTAAGTTACTGACAACTTACTTAATTAATATCTAGCTCCAAGAGTAGTACCACTCAACTTCATCGTCATGTCGAACTAAGTCCACCTACAGGATTTAACATGACAATCCTTATGAGCTCCTCTTGGGGACATTCTCAACCTAGATTACTAGGACACAGTTTCCTTCTATAATCAACAACACACACTATAAGTGATATCATTTCCCAACTTATCGGGCTTATTGATTTATCGAACTAAATCTCACCCATTGATAAATTAAAGAAATAAATATCAAATATATGTGCTTGTTATTATATTAGGATTAAGAGCACATACTTCCATAATAACTGAGGTCTTTGTTCCTTTATAAAGTCAGTATAAAGAGCAACGACCTCTAATGGTCCTACTCAATACACTCTAAGTATACTAGTGTAATTATATAGTTAAGATAAACTAATACCTAATTACACTACGACCTTCCAATGGTTTGTTCCTTTCCATCTTGGTCGTGAGCTACTGTTTATAATTTATAAGGTACTGATAACATGATCCTCTGTGTGTGACACCACACACCATGTTATCGACAATATAAATTAATTGAACAACTACATTTATCATAAATGTAGACATTTGACCAATGTGATTCTTATTTCTAGATAAATGTTTATACCAAAAGCTAGACTTTTAGTATACATCCTAACAGCTCTCACGACCACCGACCTCTCGGTCGGCTTTCTAAACTCTTGCCTCAGCATGAGTTATAAGTGAGAATGCTCTCGCAGCTAATGACCTCTCGGTCAGGCTACTGACTCCCACCCCGGCGCAAGGTATGAACCAGCACTACTCTTGCGAACACTTGTCAACAAGCTGAGCATTTGGATCATCTTCATCTGTTCCAACATCGTCGGGCCAAGGGAAATACTATGACTCGCCACATTCACAAGGTCAATAGCAGCACTGTGACAAGGATATATGTTTTAGTCTTTGTAAAGATAAGCAACTACATGCCAATCCCTTGTATGCAGGTGGAGTCACAAGCGTGCTAGGGTCTAGTCAGTCGGACTTGAGCCTCCTTCAACTAGACTTGGAAGGGAGACTTGTGATACAATGCATAAAGGTGGGGCTCGATAAGGCCAGGCAATCAAAAATCAAGGGAACGTGATAGTCAAAAGTCAAGGGGGCATGACAGTCAAAAGTCAAGGGGACGTGACAGTCAAAAGTCAGGAGAAAGAGGGAGTTGGGCCGCCTCACAACATCAGCCGCATATTTCCTGGATGGTCACAACCAAGGCAAGTCCTCCTGGTTTGAGACATAAGATGGAGCTTGTACTAGTTCCTGGCCTGCCCTGACTGATCGGACTTCCCCAACTCGGGTCGTGTAGCCATGCCTTGTACTTTTACTAAGACAACTTTTGACCAACCCTTCAGTGATCAAGGCATCAAAGATGGATCCCGCGCCACAGTCTCAGATAAAACCCAAGTGAGTCACCACAGCTCATCCTCCTCATCAAGACTCAAGCCAGATGATACATCTGAATGGTCATCCCGAGCTATCTGTAACTAAACCTGGGCGGGACGGAAAGCGCTAAGCGATAACAATGTTAGGGAATCGTAACCCCCTATCAGAGAATAACTTTCATACGTTTGGGAATATTTCTATGTTCTGCTATCACCTGCGAATGGAACATTCCTTCCACCAATAAGAGGCTACCATATATCCTCTCTCACCCGACAGGCCCTGACACTTGATATTCTCTAACAACAGGCAGGCTCTGAAGGAATGCAACGGCATATAAAAAGGGAGGTCATCTTCCTCAGCCAGATACACGCACATACACACTTACCTTCAATAGTTCTTTTTTCCATTATATACTATTCTTCTGGGGAAAAAGGACCTGACTTGAGCGTCGGAGGGCCTGTGTCGGGGACTTTTCCCTGGTTTCTGGTCTCTAACACTCCGAGTGCTCGTTTGAGTGTGTGTAGAGTTCAGGTACTACCAGTCCTCATACTGAGATCAAGGAGTTCCACATGGGGGGTTTGCTTTTCGGACGTGTATACACCGGGTACGTCAAAGTTGCCTCTTCATCAACACCAACATCATCTTTGCCGACCTCCGTCTGACTCAGATTCTGGACAGGATCACCGATCAACGACCATGGGCCTTAGAGTAGGAGTCGTCAAATGCTCCGAATCAAGTAAAAATAAAATTGTTAGCATGCATTATTTTTTCTTCCGCTTATTCTTACTCTTCCGCTACGTTTTATTCGATCACGCTTTCTGAAAAAGCTTGAAAAAAGTCACGAGCGTTATTCACCCCCCTCCCCTTCTAGCGCGTATTTATCCTCCAATTGGTATC
The DNA here is from genome assembly GCF_018446385.1 of Zingiber officinale. Lineage (NCBI taxonomy): Eukaryota > Viridiplantae > Streptophyta > Magnoliopsida > Zingiberales > Zingiberaceae > Zingiber > Zingiber officinale. The sequence continues at coordinate 26,323,097 of NC_056000.1, read as the reverse complement.
AGAGCAGGGTCACTTCAAATCGATGAAACCACCATTCAAGTAAATCTTTTCGTGGTATTGGTTTTTAAATTTTTCAGAGTCGATCAGAATTGGTACAGTTATCGCTTCCCGATCAATTTTTCTCGCAATCAAGTTTTCTTCTCGAAATTGTTGCTACCCCAAGGTTATTTTGATGTGATCAAACAAGTTAAGATATGTCATATTTGTTGGGGCAATTTTTCTTGGTCAAGTTTGACCAGTTTGACTAAGCTTGAGTTGAGTCAAGCTTGAGTCAGGATTTGAGTTTTGATGTTTGACAATATATGGAGATTGCTAGGGCAATCATCCGGTTATGGAGATGGTCAAAGGGTTGACCAGATTGATGAGAATACAAGTCAAGTAGGTCAAGATTGACAGGAGATTTGACTAGGAAGTCCTAACTGGAGGTTAGGCGTATGGACATCCTAACTGGAGGTTAGGCGTATGGAAGTCCTAACTAGAGTTTAGGCAGTGGTGGAAGTCCTAACTGGAGGTTAGGCGTATGGAAGTCCTAACTAGAGTTTAGGCAGTGGTGGAAGTCCTAACTGGAGGTTAGGCAAATTGGAAAGTCCAAGTGTGATCTTGGCAAAGGAGAAAGTCCTGGTGAGGAGCCAGGAATTTGGGAAGTCCTGGTGAGGAGCCAGACAACGGAAAGTCCAAGTGTGATCTTGGCAAAGGAGGAAGTCCTGGTGAGGAGCCAAGCAATTGGGAAGTCCTGGTGAGGAGCCAGGCAACGGAAAGTCCAAGCATGTGGTCTTGGCAAGGTAAGTCCTAGTGTGATTTGGAAAGGAGAATTCGACAACTAGGATGAGGCCGAAGGAAGCTCCTGAAAACAAGGCGTGAAGGATGGGAGATATCCGAGAGATGCAAGGCTGATAACGGAGGCTAGAAGGCTAGTTCGAGGTTGGTCGGGTGTGGCCAAGTGCTAGGCATGTAAACCCAACAGGTCACGGTTGACGGGGAGTTGGGTTTGGGAATTTGGACTTGAGTTTGAGTCAAGTCCAGGCTGGTCAATCGATTTGGCGATCGATTGAATCAGAATCCAATCGATTAGTCGATCAATCGGAGTGTGCTGCGAAGGAAGGAATGACCCAATCGATCGGTCGATCGATTGGAATCATATTTCGTGACCATAGAGGCCTTCCCAATCTATCGGGCGATCGATTGGGAGCTGCCGATCGATCATCCGATCGATTGGGCAGGGAAGTTCTCGCGCGATCGCGAGAACACAGAAAGGGTCTGAATCTATCCACCGATCGATTCAGACTGTCCCAATCAATTGGCAGATCAATTGGGATTCGACCGTTGCACAGGATGTAGGTGATGGATGGCTGGGATTGTGCGGATGTGATGTGGCAATCGATCGGGGTTGATATCAATCGATTGGGAGCACTGTATATAGCCTGGGCGGAGCGTTTTCTTCGCCAATTCTTTGCGAGCTTTCTTCCTGCGATTTTTCGGCGATCTTCAACGAGCTTCTCCGACTTTCACCGCCAGTTCTTGAAGGCTCTTGAGAGTATTCTCTCAAGGTTCAAGAGGCAATAACAAGCAACAAGTAAGCAAGAAGAAGGGTGTATTGTAGTTATATCTTGTATTTTCTTCTTGTGTGAGTTGTGTTGTTGTGTGTGTGTTTGTACGAGGCTTCTCCGGCCTCCGGCTGCGACCGAGAATGAGTTGTTTACTAGTGGAGAGTGCTCGAGTGTGTGGATCCTTGGATTAGTCACCTCTTCTTGAGGTGGATACCAAGTAAACCCTAGATGTTAGCATTGTGCGTGTTTGTATTTTATTTTCCGTTGCATATCAAGATGAAGCAAGCACAAGTGTGCGACGAGACGCTATTCACCCCCCTATAACGGACACAAAGATCCAAACAATTGGTATCAGAGCGAGGTCGCTCTTCTACGGACTAACCGCCAAGAGAGCAAGAAGCTAGAGGAAGAAGAAGATGGAGTCCGAAGGACCGCTCGGATGGGACATCCGAATTCCACCTCCGTACGACAAAAAAGACTTCAATTTTTAGAGGACAAGGTTGGAGACTTGGTTCCAAATGGATTGGAACCAATGGGTAGCCTTAGAGGATCCATTTGAAGCTCCAATGGATAAGTAAGGGAAGTGCCTCCAACCTCGACATTGGACCGAGAAACAAAGGGAGAAAGCGGAGGCGGATAAGGAGGTAACAAATATATTGTTAAATCTATTACCCTCTAACATCATTTTGAGTGTAGGTGAATGCACAAGTGCATGTGATCTTTGGAAAAAGATCATTGTCTATCATGAAGACCCCACTCAATTTCAAGGAGTGGATGAGCCTAAAGAGAAGGGCTCATTGGTCCAAGAAGAGAAGGACCAATCCGATGTTGACACGAGGGCAACATTTGAGGAAGAAAAGAAAGAGGAGGAGAAGGAAGATGAGAAGAGATCATCCACATCTTCAAGAGAGGAAGAGGTGGAAGCATCCACATCCTCAAGGGTTGAAGAGGTGGAAGCACCCAGATCCTCAAAAGGAGAAGAAGAAGAAGATGATGCAACCTCTACAATTCAAGCTACATCAAATGGAGAATCAAGCATCATCCCTACAAGCAAAGGTATAGAAACTTCAATTGAGAATAATAAAAATCATATCATTTGCTTTGAGTATAGGGAGCATGGGCACTACAAGAGTAAGTGTCCCAAATTGGCCAAAAAGAAGGGCCAAGTAGTACCCAAGGGCAAGGAGAAGCCCAAGGCGATTGGTCCCACGAAACACAAGAGCAAGGAGCACGTTGTGTGCTTCTCATGCAATCAAAATGGACATTACCAGAATCAATGCCCTAAAGGGAAGAAGTCAATCAAAGTTAGAGGAGAAAGCACAAGTCTAAGGGGAGCTTTTAAGAGCAAACCCAAGGTAACATTTAATGACGCAATTCCTTTTAAAAATGGTAAAGAGCATGTTAGAAATAAGGTACATAATTTAAATGTCAATTGCCATGAGATTAGGAGGAATGATAGAAGTAAGGAAAAATATATTCCTCCTCATGCTAGATTTACCACACCTAATGTTAGAAAAGGAAATAACAACTTAGGCAATAACACCAAGGACTCTAAATATATGCCTAAGAATAGAAATGCTCATAGGAGTCAAGAAAAATCCAACACTATGGGTTTAATGACGGAGAACCTAGTCTTGAGGTCAAGACTTGATAACTTAGAAATGACCCTAGCAAAAATGGAAGATATGCTTAGGGGTCAAAATGAGCACAACTTAGGAAAAACTAGACAAGAGTCATCCAATGGCTATAGAGGTTTGCGATACAAACCTAAAGCCAAGAAGGATGTGACTTCCTTTTATAGGGTTCCATATAGTTATGGAAACAACCCTAGGATTAGAGGTCAAGTCAAAGATACTAGAGAAGGAATCCCCAAAAGTACTTTTGGAAAGACCAATGTGACTAAGACTTCTAAGAAGTCTAACAAAGTCACAAAGAATGTCACAAGGGAGATCATCCCTAGAGTTGACCTAGTAAAGGTGACTAAGGCTCCAAAAAGGTCAAACAAAGTCACAAATAAGGTTACAAGGGGAGTTAGCCCTATAAGTGACCTAGTGGAAGTGACCAAGGCTTCTAAGAAGCCTAGAAAGGTCCTTAGGAAGGTATCTAGGGAAGTCATCCCTAGTGAGTACCTAGAGCATCCAAGGAGCACCAATAGGTTTTGGGTTCCTAGGAGCATATTCTCTACACCCTAGATGGGTTTAGAGAGTATCAACTCCAATTGGAAAGGTAGTTAACCCAACCTTGGTAAAGTTGACACTTGAGAGCATTTTCAAGGTTATTGTTAACCTTTGAAAATGAAAATGTTTATTGTGTTACTCTTTGAGAAGAGCAAAATGTGCCAAGTCTTGAGGAATTGAACTTAAATTTAAATTGGCATAAATGCAAAAAAAAAAAATACCAAGTTGGAAATTTGGTATTCTATTGAAGGGTAAAGGGAAAATTTAAACCTTAATCAAATTAATTACTCTTTGGAAGAGTAAGTTGTGCAAAATCTTGAGGAATCACATCAAAGGTAAGTTGGCACACTTGGAGAAAGGATAAGAAATGCCAAGTTGGGGGTTTGACATTTTCTTAGAAGGTTAAAGGCGAATCTAAGCCTTAATTTGCTTTCATCTATTCTTTGAAAGAGTAAAATGTGTCATACTTTGAGGAATTTATTTAATTTAAAATAACACAAATTTAGAAAGGGAAAATAAATGTCAAAATTGGGTTTTGACATTTTCATGGGAAATCATGGGCAATCTACGGTTAAATTTTGAGTTAGCTAAGATTTAAGGATACTTAGATAGGTAATCTAGGTATTTTATTTATGATAATTTGTCATGCTTTGTTTGTCCATCACATGTCATGACATCATATTCATTTTTGCATTCATGATTATTATGAAAAACACAAAAATACCATGTCATGTCATACATACATCATGTAACTATAACATGTTTTTCTTTTGAAAATTACTTATTTTGATGTATGTCATGTAATATCATGCATTATGTTAATTTCTTTGTAATTAAGGACAAAAGACATTTATTAAGAATGGTAAATATCCCAACAAGTGGGATTATACCAAATGACATCCTAGGTGGATGATCATAAATCTTAATGCCTAGATAGATATGCATTATCCCTTAGTTTAGGGCAAAACCAAATATACATCTCACAAAGAATCATAAGGTGACTTGTATGTGTCTTAACACACATTAGATACAAGTGAGATGTTAGGATGGTGAACAAAACTCAAGATATTGATCTAGTGCATCTTGTTGAGTTTTAGGTTCATCAAAGCACATAGTCATGTGACTTCCAATCATTGGGAAAGCTAATGTACAAGTCATGTGCATTGAGCCCAAAGAACATGGTTGGGCATTGGTTTTAAAAATGTTTTTTTTTTAAAAAAAAACTTTTGAAAACCTTGGTGAAGACTATCTTTTGATAGTGATCATCATTGAATAGTTAGACACAAACTTGAAGAAAACACTAGAGTTTTTACAAGTTTTCAAATTTGTGTCAATCTTTGAAAATAAGAAGTATTTTCATAGAAAACTATTTTTTCTTAATAAAGTATACCCTAAATAATATCTACATCAATTTTCATGATTTTTAGAACTTTGTAGAATTTTTTGGGGGTTTCTGAATTTCGCTAAAATCGAATTTCAAGAAATCAGAAACCCAATCGATCAGCTGATCAATTGGGATGGGTTCGATCGATTAGCCGATCAATTGGGAAACCAATCCCCACGAACAGAAGGTCAGTAAATCGATCAGCCGATCGATTGACCCAGGATGGATCGATCAGTGGATCGATTTAGAGGGAATTTCTGCGAGCAGTAGCTTACGGAATCGATCAATGGATCAATTGAAGTAATTTCAATCGATTGAGTCCCAACTTCAATCGATTGGGAAGTCTGATTTTGGCCTGAAAAGCTTGATTTCAGCACCTTAAGTCATTTCGAGTCCCATTAACCACTCCAAACCCCTTGGAATACATTTGTATACATTTAGGGGGAGTTTTTCATGATGAAAATAAGTATGGATTGGTTCAGAGAAATCAAAGTGAAGTTTAGAATAAGGTTTAGTTTCAATTTTGAATTTTGGAACCTTAAAACTTCAAGTTTTAGTTTTCAAGGGTCATTAACCATTCCTAACCCTTTGGAATATATATGTGTATACTTAGAGGGAGTTTTCATGATGAAAACAAGCATGGTTTGGTTAATGTAGACTTAGGTGAAGTTTAAGTTAAGGTTTAGTTTCATTATTGAATTTTAAACCTCAAAACTTCGAGTTTTAGTTTTCCTAATTATTTAGGAACCCCAAGTCATTGTTGGTGTAATGATAGAAGTTTGACCATGTTTTTAGGAGGAGTTACTCTTTGAAAACATAAAAATCTTTTCAAAGACCTTGGAAGGGGGTTAAACCTTCGTGATGAATTAATACTCAGGGTCGAGTATTGGGGAGCAATGGAAGATTGGATATCTTCATTGATTAGGATGATAAATGCTCTCGAATGAGCATTATGGAGTAGATTACTACTCAAGGGGGAGCATTGGGTTAATGAAGGGGATCAGACCTTCATTGGTAAAGTGAAAAATGCTCTTGGATGAGCATCGAGATGAAGATTACTGCTCAAGGGGGAGCATTGAATGCAATGAATGGGAGTTTCATTGGGAAGTTGTTGCATGCTCTAGGATGAGCATTGTGAAGTGAAGTAGAGCTCAAGGGAGAGCTTTGGCGGTAATGAAGACTATGAGATCTTTATTGTGGGGTTGTTAACAACATATGAGGTTGTAAACAATGAAGAGTTACCTCCAATGGAGAAGAGTTTGTTTTCAGTTTTTGATGTGTGACAAAGGGGGAAAATGAAAGGTTAAGTTAGGCCTTCATCCCAAGCAGGGGGAGTTTGCCCTCTAGAAAAGGGAGAGAATGAAGGAAACATTCATCCCCTATCATGAAAGAGGTTAAGGCTATGAGATTTAGCTTTGTGATAAAAAAGAGGTTAAGGCTATGGGATTTAGCCTAACTTAGAGGTATTGTCAAACATCAAAAAGTGAGAGATTGTTGGGGCAATTTCCCTTGGTCAAGTTTGACCAGTTTGACTAAGCTTGAGTTGAGTCAAGCTTGAGTCAGGATTTGAGTTTTGATGTTTGACAAAATATGGAGATTGCTAGGGTAATCGTCCGGTTGTGGAGATGGTCAAAGAGTTGACCAGATTGATGAGAATACAAGTCAAGTAGGTCAAGGTTGACAAGAGACTTGGTTGGGAAGTCCTAACTAAATGTTAGGCGTATGGAAGTCCTAACTGGAGGTTAGGCGTATAGAAGTCCTAACTAGAGTTTAGGCAGTGGTGGAAGTCCTAACTGGAGGTTAAGCGTATGGAAGTCCTAACTGGAGGTTAGGCAAATTAGAAAGTCCAAGTGTGATCTTGGCAAAGGAGAAAGTCTTGGTGAGGAGCCAGACATTTGGGAAGTCTTGGTGAGGAGTTAGGCAACGAAAAGTCCAAGTGTGATCTTGGCAAAGGAGGAAGTCCTGGTGAGGAGCCAGGCAATTGGGAAGTCCTGGTGAGGAGCCAGGCAACGGAAAGTCCAAGCATGTGGTCTTGGCAAGGTAAGTCCTAGTGTGATTTGGCAAGGAGAATCCAACAACTAGGATGAGGTCGAAGGAAGATCCTGAAGGCAAGGAGTGAAGGATGAGAGATATCTGAGAGACGCAAGGTTGATGGAGGAGGCTAGAAGGCTAGTTCGAGGTTGGTCGGGTGTGGCCAAGTGCTAGGCACGGAGACCCAACAGGTCACGATTGACCGGGAGTTAGGTTTGAGAATTTGGACTTGAGTTTGAGTCAAGTCCAGGCCGGTCAATCGATCGGGCGATCGATTGAACCAGAGTCTAATCGATCAGTCGATCGATTAGAGTGTGCTGCGAAGGAAGGAATGGCCCAATCGATTGGTCGATCGATTGGGATCATAGTTCACGAGCACAGAGGCCTTCCCAATCGATCAGGCGATCGATTGGGAGCTGCCGATCGATTGGGCAGGGAAGTTCTTGCGCGATCACGAGAACACAGAAAGGGTCTGAATCGATCCACCGATCGATTCAGATTGGCCAATTGATTGGGATTCAACCGTTGCGTAGGATGCAGGTGATGGACGGCTGGGATTGTATGGATGTGACGTGGCAATCGATTGGGGTTGATCTCAATCGATTGGGAGCACTGTATATAGCCTGGGCGGAGCGTTTTCTTCGCCAGTTCTTTGCGAGCTTTCTATAGGACCGTTGCCGCCGGCTGGGAGGGGGTTGTTGGATATCCTGCAAGAACTAAAAGACAAACCCTCCTCGAACTCTTTAAACTAACACTTGCATATATAAAGTAAGCTGATAAATTAAAAGCATAAAGAGAAAACAAGGCACAAAAGGTTTACTTGGTTACAACCGATGTGGTTGTTAATCCAAGGAAGATTAAGCTCACTAAAAATATCTCCTTCAGGCGGAGAAGCCTCGTACAACAATGTAGCGCAGAAAACAGAAGCTAAACTAGAACAGAAGTGCACAAGTGTTTGGAATTACAATTTAGAGTTCATTGAAAAGCTTCCGGACTAAGGCTATATTTATAGCCTTGGGCGGGGAGCCTGGAAGGGTTCCGGGCGCCCTGGGGGGGATAAAACTTATCCCCCAATGTTCAGATCGAGTCAAAACTCGATCTGGTCAATTTTACTGCTCAGGACGCCCCGGAGGGCTCCGGGCGCCCCGGAGCCCAAAGTCAACAGTTGTTGACTTTTTCGTACGGGACTTCTTCTCTGGTTCAGTCCCGCCTCGGTCCGGTTCTTCTCCTCTGGATCCGCTCGCTTGGGTGATCTCTGCCATCCGGAAAAGGGCTCACCCGAACCCAACTTCCGGTCTTCCCGAGCAGCCTTCCGCTCCGGCTTCTCGTCCCTCGAAATCGTTGCGTGTTTCCTTCTTGTCCACCAGCGTACTCATCCGTAGTCTTCGTCCCTCGGTCACACCGCGTGTCGACCTTCTCGCTAGCTGCGTCTCTTGTTCCTCGAGCAATCTTCCGCTATGGCTTTCGTCCCTCGGAACCACTGCACGCTTCCTTCTCGTCCACTGGGGTACTCTTCCCCAGCACCTCGTCCCTTGGACTGCCGTCCTTCTCGCTAGCTGCATCTTCCGCTCGATTACCTGTGTTCCTAAGCTCCTGCACACTTAGACACAAGGTTAGAAACAAACAGGACCTAACTTAACTTGTTGATCACACCAAAACAACCTTGGGGTTCCAACAATCTCCCCCTTTTTGGTGTGATCAACCCAAGTTAAGGTAGGGTCAAAAATAGATATGAAATTAAAAAATTTATTGCAATAACATGCAACATGATAGAAAAAATTAAATTTCAACCATTCCAAATTTTAATTTTCAATTTTCTACCTCCCCCTAGACTTATACTTCCCCTTCTCCCCCTTTGATCACAATAAAAATGGGGTACAAAAAGAATCTAAGGGTTAATATAATGAAAATATATATCAATGATTTTCAAGGAAAATATTTCCAAGTCAAGGAAAATTTCTAAGTCAAGAAATAACTTTAAAAAAAAAATTCAAGTATTTGTCATCAAAAAAACTTTCTAAGCTGAAAAGTTTATGCAAGAAAATTTAAGAGAATTGATAACATTAAAAGAAATTTTCTATGCATTTATTTATTTATATATTCTAATGCTTTTATCAGAAAATTTTAAATTTCCATTTTAATTTATCATAATTTCTTAACTTTGAAGCAAGAAACTTTGAGCATGTAGAAATTTGTGCAAATTGTAACATGTCATTTTCTATTGTATTTTGAATTCCTAATTTGCAAAGATACTTCGATAATATAAACTTGATAAAGTTTTTCAACAATACTTCTGATTTGCAAACTTCGTTCGACAAAATATTTTGTAATTTGCAAAAGTATTTTGACAACATAAATTTGCAACCATTTGTGGATAATAGATTTACTACTCCGAAAAACTATTTCGATAATATCTCTAATTTGCAAACTTTGTTCAAAAAAATGTTTCATAATTTGTAAGATTCTTTTGTCAAATCATTTTGCGATTCGAAAAACTCTTTCAACGAGATAATTTGTACTTCAGAAAAATTTTTAGATCCGGAAAAAGTTTTCGAAAAAATAATTTGTGATTCGCAAGAATCTTTTGTCAAAACATTTTGTAATTTGAAAAATTCTTTCGATGATTCAATTTTTGATTCGCAAAAATCTTCAAGTAATTTGATTAATTGAACCAGTTGTTCAGAGGGTAGATGTCATACCTTACTTACCTCGTCGGCCATTGGTTCTCCCCCTGTTGAGTTGCTTTCTTCCAAAATCTCTCCCCCTTCATTGATGCTCACTTGGGATGAGCTTTCTGTGTCCTCGGGATGGAGATTGACTATCTCGATAGTTTCCTCATTCTCGGACTGTTCTGGCGTTGAATCGGTGTTGGATTCATCCTCGACATCGGCTAGTTCTTCGTAGATCTTCAAGAACTTTTCCCAAAGTTCTTTTGCATTTTTGTACTCTCCGACTCTGTCGAGATCTTCTTTTCGTATTACGGTTAGAAGATGGAATTCAGCTCGCCCGTTTGCCATAAACTCGTCACATTGCTTCTTGTTCCAAAGGCGTAGATCGAGTTCTTCTCCATTCGTTGTCTTTGGTGCTTCATAGCCAGATTTTAATATGAAAGAAATACCAACATCAGAATTAAGATATACCTCCATTTGTTTCTTCCATGAAGAAAACTCCCCCTTGAATGCTGGTGGATATTCGCTAGCTCCGGTCATCGTTTTGTTGCTTCAGACGGTGGTTAGTCCTTCTGAGGCGTACTCGGCTCTGATACCACTTGTAGGACCGTTGCGGCCGGCTGGGAGGGGGTTGTTGGATATCCTGCAAGCACTAAAAGACAAACCCTCCTCGAACTCTTTAAACTAACACTTGCATATATAAAGTAAGCTGATAAATTAAAAGCATAAAGAGAAAACAAGGCACAAAAGGTTTACTTTGTTACAACCGATGTGGTTGTTAATCCAAGGAAGATTAAGCTCACTAAAAATATCTCCTTCAGGCGGAGAAGCCTCGTACAGCAATGTAGCGCAGAAAATAGAAGCTAAACTAGAACAGAAGCGCACAAGTGTTTGGAATTATAATTTAGAGTTCATTGAAAAGCTTCTGGACCAAGGCTATATTTATAGCCTTGGTCGGGGCGCTTGGAAGGGTTCCGGGCGCCCTGGGGGGATAAAACTTATCCCCCAACGTTCAGATCGAGTCAAAACTCGATCTGGTCAATTTTACTGCTCAGGGCGCCTCGGAGGGCTCCGGGCGCCCCGGAGCCCAAAGTCAACAGTTGTTGACTTTTTCGTCCGGGACTTCTTCTCTGGTTCAGTCCCGCCTCGGTCCAGTTCTTCTCCTCCGGATCCGCTCGCTTGGGTGATCTCTGCCATCCGGAAAAGGGCTCACCCGAACCCAACTTCCGGTCTTCTCGAGCAGCCTTCCGCTCCGGCTTCTCGTCCCTCGGAATCATTGCGTGTTTCCTTCTCATCCACCAACGTACTCATCCGCAGTCTTCGTCCTTCGGTCGCACCGCGTGCCGACCTTCTTGCTAGCTGCGTCTCTTGCTCCTCGAGCAATCTTCCGCTCTGGCTTTCGTCCATCGGAACCACTGCACGCTTCCTTCTCGTCCGCCGGGGTACTCTTCCGCAGCACCTCGTCCCTCGGACTGCCGTCCTTCTCGCTAGCTGCGTCTTCCACTCGACTACCTGTGTTCCTAAGCTCCTGCACACTTAGACACAAGGTTAGAAACAAACAGGACCTAACTTAACTTGTTGATCACTCCAAAACAGCCTTGGGGTTCCAGCACTTTCTTCTTGCGATTTTTCAACAATCTTCAACGAGCTTCTCCGACTTTCACCGCCAGTTTTTGAAGGCTCTTAAGAGTGTTTTCTCAAGGTTCAAGAAACAACAACAAGCAACAAGTAAGTAAGAAGAAGGGTGTATTGTAGTTATATCTTGTATTTTCTTCTTGTGTGAGTTGTGTTGTTGTGTGTGTGTTTATACGAGGCTTCTCCGCCTCCGGCTGCGACCGAGAAGGAGTTGTTTACTAGTGGAGAGTGCTCAAGTGTGTGGATCCTTAGATTAGTCACCTCTTCTTGAGGTGGATACCAAGTAAACCCTAGGTGTTAGCATTGTGTGTGTTTGTATTTTATTTTCCGCTGCATATCAAGACGAAGCAAGCACAAGTGCGCAACGAGATACTATTCACCCCCCCTCTGGCGGGCACAAAGGTCCCAACACTGTTATGGTTTGATTCCTGTGTCTAAGTGTGCAGGAGCTTAGGAGCACAGGAAGTTGAGCGGAAGATGCGGCTAGCGAGAAGGACGACACGGGAGAGAGCCGATGGGCTTGGTGCGTCTGAGGGGCGAGGTGCTACAGAAGAGTACACTGGCGGATGAGAAGGATGCGCGTGGCAGCCCGAGGGATGAGAAGCCGGGGAGGAAGGCTACTCGAGGAGAAGGCTAGAAATTGGGTTCGGGTGAGACCTATTCTGTTGGCCGAAATCACCTAAGAGATCGGAGCAACGGAAGAGCTAGAGTCGAGCTATGGAGCTGCTAGAGGTGCCTTCAACAGGAGTTGAAGGCACCTCCGTGACCTTCAGGTAGAAGGCGCCTTCAATGGCTGAAGACGCCTTCAACCAACCATGGAAGCACCTTCGACCAGGCAATTCTGGCCATTGTGGAAAAGGACAAAGTTTTATCCTTTGCCTCGTTGGAGGCGCCTTCCAGCTCTATGGAAGGTGTTGGATCGAAAATGCTGGAGGGGGGGTGAATAGCGCTCGTGGCTTTCACTTTTGTTTAGAAAGAATCAGAAATAAAATATGTAGTGGAAAAGTAAATAACAAACACACGAACACCAAGATTTACTTGGTTCGGAGCCTAGGGCGACTGTTATTCCAAGGCCCATGCTCGTTGAGCGTTTACTTTGGGTAATCACTATAAGCATGGGAATATTACAGTTTGAAATCCAATTAAAGCAGTAATAAAGTATATACCGACAACAAAAAATAATAAGATTGAAGCTCCTGGTCGTCAGGGTCTTGCTATAGCTTTTCTGGATCGTCTATTGAGCAACATGGAGAAGATAGATTATGATTTCGTTGTTGTTCCTTACTGCTACTCGAGACTACCTTTTATAGCCTATGGAGGGCGCCCTCATCCACGTCAAATCTGCAGCGTGGATGAGCTCTGACCCGGTCACAGCCTATCCGCCTGAGGGCGCCCTCAACCTCCATGAGGGCGCCCTCGCGCTAGGTCCAGGGTGCTCTCAAGCTTCATGAGGGCACCCTCGCGCCAGTGTCCAGGGCACCCTCAAGCTCCATGAGGGTGCCTTCGCGCCTTGCTGCGAGGTTGCTTCTCCAGGTTACTCAAGGCAAACACGTCCAATTCACTTCCTGCAAAATACGTTAGTACAACATACCCTGCATAACAAAGTTAGGACATAATAAGATATAGAATTTGACAGTCATTGGACTATCCGGTTCTGACTTCAAATTCTCGACCGGAAACCCTAGGTCGAATCGACGCCTACTGTTCCCTCATCGGGGAACACGTCCTCACCTACTCCACTCAGGAGAGTTTACCTGTTGCTAGTTGATCCTCCAGACCAACTGGACTTTTGCTCAGTGCCCGATGCTCCAGGACTTTCCGCTGGACGTCTGCTCCACGACCCGCCCAGTCTTTCACCTGGTTTGCGACACCAGGACTTTCCACCTAGAGTCCTCAACTCTAGGACTTTTGCCTGAAGCCCTCAATCCGCCAAGACTTTCCGCCTAGGGTTACCACCCCGTAGGACCTAGGGTTACCACCCCCTAGGGTTTTCCACCTGCTTAACCATAACTAGGACTTTTGCCTAAGTACACTTAGGACTTTCCTGCAAACTCATTCACACACATTAGATCTCAAATAACCTTAACTTTGAATCCTTTGCCATTATCAAAACTTAGGTTCGATCATCGGATGCTTCCCACACTAATAGAAGGCGCCTTCGACCTGAGGATAAGTTTTTCCAGGGGCTATAAAAAGACTCCTGGACCTAAGAAAGAGATAACAACTTTTGTATTCATTTCTTAACAATAGTCTAAGCTATTAACGAGTGTAAGAGACTTCTCCACCTTCACCGAAGGAGACTTTTTAAGAGCTTTCATTTGGCTTGGATTAACAACCACCTAGGTTGTAACCAAGTAAATTCTGGTGCCTCTTTCTTTAGTTTTTTTATTATTTAATTTTATTTGCTATCGCTGCTAACCTGAGTAGAAAGATCGAGAAGGTGTTTAGTTTTTCTATTTCAGGCAACTCAACCCTCTCCAACCAGCCCAACCGGACCAACAAGTGGTATTAGAGTCTAACAGCTTCAAGAGGATTAACCGCCGAACGAAGCACACTAGATGGCCAGTTCAAGCATCCACCCACCAAAGTTCGAGGGGGAGTTCACCAACTGGAAAAAGAAGATGGAGGTATTTTTCAAGACTGATTTTGATTTATTTTTAATAATAGTGTTTGGTTTTGTAGCACCCGAAGGAAAAGATAAATACCACTGGACCAAAAAGGAGCAAGCTGATTTCATGGCAAACGACAAAGCAGAGTTCCATCTGCTAAGCGTTCTACCGCCACAAGAAGTCAATCGGATCGGAGCCTACGAGTCTACAATGAATCTCTGGGAGAAGTTCTTGGAACTACACGAAGGAACCTCAGAGGTAAAACTTGCAAGATGGTATCTGCTCAGAAACCAGATCAGTAACATCAAACTGGAACAAGGTGAAATAATTACACACCTTCATTCAAAGATCAAGGAGCTCATCACTGGACTCACGAATCTCGGAGAAAAAGTAAGTAACCGAGATTCGCTAAGGTACGCGCTTAACACATTCCCTAGAAGTATTGAATGAGCATCATTAGTAGATGTTTATTACATATCTAAGGATTTAGATTCAACTATGTTAGAAGAATTATTTTCTACCTTTGAAGTCCACGAAACAAGTTTTGCATATCTGAAGGAGCTAAAGCACAATATTTCCCTTAAGGCAAATATGGACGAACAAGACTCAAAATCCTCTCTCGACCACAACGAAATGGTAATGATGGTAAGACAGTTTAAGAAGTTATTTAAAACTAGAAAATCTAACCATCTGCAGGGTAGAAAGAAAAGGACAATCAAATGCTACCACTGCAATAAAGAAGGGCATGTAAAAGACAACTGGCCTAAATTGAAGAAAAATGACAAAGGAAAAGACAAGAAGCCCATCTAAACGAACAAACACAAGACCCTAAAGGCGATGTGGGATGAAACGTTGTCCGAATCAGAGGTCAAAGTCTTTTCCAGACTTGCGTTGATGGTAAGTCATCAAGAAGATGAACACGAAGAAAGCTCGTCTGAAATGAGCATCGAGAGCATCGATGAAGGGGGAGCTACATTAGAAGAAAACAGCAGTTTAGGGGGAGTTATGGATGACGGGATTGACAAGGTAAGTCAGGTACGATCTGTAACGACCCGCCTTCTGGGTACTGGCTGTAAGGCCGGTCGCTACAATTTATGCTAAACTATACTGTGCGGAAAGCTGGGCTAATTAAAATTTTACTCTACTAATGACGGATACAACTGATAAGAAAGGTCTAAAGACCTTCTTTGCTGGTATACATATACTAAGGAGGGGAAACTGAACATCCCAACTGAGTTAGGGACTAGAAACTAAACTTCCCAACTACCTACAGACCTGCCGATCGATCCACAGACCGATCGGGGCTGCGGTCGTTCTGTTCCCAACTGGATCGGTCGGCAGACCGATCCAGGTGTGGCTGGATCGGTCGGCAGACCTATCCAGGTATGTCTGGATCGGTCGGCTGACCGATCCAGGCACCCGAAACACCTGGAACTCGCTACTGTATCGCGCTGGATCGGTCGGCTGACCGATCCAGGAGGATACAGTAGCATACTTTATCTGTCCGGATCGGTCGGCTGACCTATCCAGCGGCACAATCTACACTCTGATCGGTCTGTAGACCGATCAGAGTTCTAATTTCAGCCCTGAACTCTGATTTCAGCACTTTGGCGTGCCAAAATCTCACACAACAATTCTAAAATCAATGGAAATACATTCTAACAACTATTAACCAGCATTCTAACATAATTACTAATAAACTAAACCTGGCATACTACATAGTGCATGGTTTACTATTTCATAACACTTAACAACCAAAACTGAATAATGAAACTAAAAACGCAAAGTGCTAATACTGAAGTAAAACTGTTTAGATCCCAAAGATCTTTATTCCAACTCCTGCCCACACACATCTTGATAGCATTGCCCTCCAGCCTCCGCTACTGATCCACTTTTCCTTTACCTTTATCTGCAGTATAAGAAAAGTAGTATCTATAAGCTAAAAAGCTTAGTAAGAAACCATCTACCTCACAAAACATGCAACGATGCAAATATGTTTTTAAATCATGCTGTTTAAAACATATACATACTGAATAAACTAAGCATGACATGGCATATAAGCATACAATCATGGCATATCTAAAGCTGAACATAAAGTCATCATGCATATTCACAAGGAAAAACTAAGCTGATACTAAGAACTGAGCTACGCTAATACTGATCTACTGCTAGAACTGTACTGAATTCACGAACTAATTTCTGAAAGGTTGAAAACCATATACATATAGTAAGTGAAAATACTAAACATGCTGCTGAGGGGCCCGACAACTGTACGTGCTATGCGCGCATCTCTAACTAGACCCGGGGTTGCAAGTCTCGAATTTAGTAGAGCTACTAGGTTATCTAAACCTAGGGACTGACTATGGGAGCCCAGCCCAATGGATATCTAATCCAGTACAGTGCCAACTGAAAAGTAAAATACTGAGTATAGCTAAACTGTTCTAAATTGCTCTTTCTAGGTTATCTGAACCTAGAGCTAGGTTGTCTGAACCTAGAGGTGACTGTGAGAGCCCACCCATTGGACCGTAGTCCCATATAAGCTAGAATAAACTGATTTACTAATTTAGATGCTTCTAATACATTCAACTGTGCTAATAAAAATGCCTAAGTTGCATTCTTTTCTAATCTGGTTATTTAATCGAACACCTAGTGTGCTTTAACTCTCCTCTCTATTAGGAAGACTACCTTTAGGCACCCAACAACATCTAAACCTCCAACTGAAAGAGAAAAGATGTGTCCGACCCATCTAAAGGTACTCACTAAATCCCTAAACCTGCGAGGAGGGTTAAATACACCCTATGTGTCGAAAACATACGCATATAACTAAACCAATGCACAGGAAATCACACGGTAGCTATTATACTGCAGGTGAGGGGTTTCTTACCTTCTATTCGTAATTTCTTACGATTCAAATCGCTAGGTTTCCGGAGAAGACGATCCTTTCGACGATCTTCCTGCGTCTATGCGTTCCTCTCGCGGAGGGGAGCGTCCTCGTGTCGAAGTCGTCGCCGGAAGATGTCTTTGGGGCCTAGCCTTGGTGCGCCGAGAGAAAGGGGAGGAAGAGAGGTTGGCGTCGGTGAGGGTTTGGAGAAAAAGTGGCGTGAGGTTTTTGTGAGGAGAGGGCTGCCGAACCAAATTAAAAACCAAACCCACACTTAAGTTTTTCCTATTTATATTAAGTGGATAACCCGATCCAACTCTAATATAAATATAATTGGCTCTCCTTTCTTTCAGCACGGCCCTGCTGGGTTCACCGGTTACTAAGGCTAACTAAAGGTTTAGCGGACCCGAGAGGTTCCGGGTTCGATTCCCGCTTAAGCCTTTTTATTCTTCTAATTATTTTTGCTACTTCCGCTACTCGGAAAATTCCGGAAAAATATCTAAAAATTTCAGAAAAATCATAGAATATTTATGAAAGTGTTTTGAGAATTTTCGGGCGTTACACGATCTCTTCCACCTAATAAGCTATTCAAATTTGTTAAGTTCTTATCAAAAAATTGTTACAAGTTAGAAAAAGAAAACATAGACTTGAAAATACAATTGTCTAAAGCATGCCCGCTAGATTTATATGATATTTTGAGAAAAGAAAATAAAAAGTTGGAATTAATTCTAGCCAAATCTTGTCCATTAGAAGAATTTGACAAAATAAAATTGGAAAATGATATTTTACAAAAAGAAATAAAGAATTTAAAAAATCATGCATGCTCATATAATACAAGTAGTAGATTTAATGGTCTAAATTGGTATTTTTATTACCACAAAGGATAAGTTAGAAAAATTTCTCAGAAATATATACCAAAGAAATTTATAATTAACCCAGTTGCAAGGAACCTATATTGGGTTCCAAAAACTTATCTAAATTAAAAGTTTAATTAGACTTAGGGCTTTCAAAAAGTACATTAAATATTTGATTTTATTATGATGCTTTGTCTAGAAGTGGTTGATGATCTAATAACCAAAAAGGCCTAGTGTCTCACCACAGTCTGGAAGCCGATTAATGAAATAAAATATTTAATTGACTAACTGATAAAACATTGAATAACGATTAGATAATACTTTACATAGTTGTCAGCATTTCTCATTTTTTTTTTAGAAATTTTTTGTAAATTCCTTTTGCAAACCTTAAAGTTTCTAAATCATTTACGTTGTAAATTTTTCTAAGTGATATCAATTTTTTACAATTTTCAAAGCACTTGATAAGTTTTTAAAATTATTGAAAAATCATTTTTAATTACCCTTAGATTTTTTTTGTACCCTATTTTTATGTGATCAAAGGGGGAGAAGGGAAGATTAAGTTTAGGAGGAGGTAGTTCAATTCAAATTTTAAATTTTTTGCACTTTATTGCATTTTTGTAATTTTATTGCTTTATCTTTATATTTGTTTACCCTAACTTAACTTGGGTTGCTTACATCAAAAAGGGAGAGATTGTTGGTACCCCAAGATTATTTTGATGTGATCAAACAAGTTAAATTAGGTCTTGTTATGGTTTGATCCTTGCATCTAAGTGTGCAGAAGCTTAGGAGCACAGGAAGTCGAGCAGAAGACGCGGCTAGCGAGAAAGACGACATGGGAGAGAGCCGATGGACTCGGTGCGTCTGAGGGACTAGGTGCTGCAGAAGAGTACACCGGTGGATGAGAAGGGCGTGCACGTAATCTGAAGGATGAGAAGCTGGGAAGGAAGGCTACTCGAGCAGAAGACCAGAAATTGGGTTCGGGTGAGTCCTATTTCGTTGGCCGAAATCACCCATGAGATCGAAGCAGCGGAAGAGCTAGAGTGGAGCTGTGGAGTTGCTAGAGGTGCCTTCAACAGGAGTTGAAGGTACCTCCGCAACCTTCAGGCAGAAGGTGCCTTCAACCAGCCAGGGAAGGCGCCTTCCATGGCCATGGAAGACGCCTTCGACCAGACAATTCTGGCCATTGCGGAAAAGGATAAAGTTTTATCCTTTGCCTCGCTGGAGGTGCCGTCAATCCCTATGGAATGCGCCTTCAGCCTAAGGATAAGTTTTTCCTGGGGCTATAAAAAGACCCCTGGACCTAGGAAAGAGATAACAACTTTTGTATTCATTTCCTAGCAATAGTCTGAGCTATTAACGAGTGTAAGAGGCTTCTCTACCTTCACTAATGGAGACTTTTTAAGAGCTTTCATTTGGCTTGGATTAACAACCACCTAGGTTGTAATCAAGTAAATTCTGGTGCCTCTTTCTTTAGTTTCTTATTGTTTAATTTTATTTGTTATTGCTGCTAACTCAAGTTGAAAGATCGAGAAGGTGTTTAGTTTTTCTGTTTCAGACAACTCAACCCTCTCCAGCCAGTCCAACCGGACCAACAGAATCAGCAAGCCAACTTTATACACAGATTCAAGACTTGCTCAACGACCTCCATGCAATCGGACAAAAGGTGAAAAATTGCGATGTCATCAGGTATGTACTTAATGCATTTCCAAGGAATGCTTTGTGGCCATCTATGGTAGATGCTTATAAAGTTTCCAAGGATCTTTCTTTAATTAAATTAGATGAATTATTTTCCAAATTCGAGCTTCACGAACAAACTAATCTACTCAGGTCGAGAAAGATATTGCTTTGATTGCAGGAACGAGCAGAACGTGGGAATCAAAAATCAAGTGTCAAACCGAACTCAAGTCCGAAGATGAACTGGACTAGGAAGATGATGATGACGAGATCACTGCCAAGCTCGTTAACCTTGTATGAAAACTCGACAAGAAGAAGAAAGGATTCACTAAAAAGGAGATCAAGAAGGTGGATCAGTCAAAAACAGTGCAACCGAGTTCAAAAGCCAAGTCCGAAGTAACTTGTTACATCTGCAACAAAAAGGGGCATATCAAAGCCAACTGTCCAAACCAGAAGGAAACAAAGAAGCAATGAAAGAAAAAGGCACTGCAGGCGACGTGGGATGAATCCTCTTCAGAAGATTCTGACGAAGATGTCGAACAGATGAGCTTTCTCGCACTTACGACCCAAGAACAAGTCAACGAATTTGAAACCAATAATGAGTCTGAAATCGAGTCCGAGAGAGCCATGGATCCATATCAGTTTCTGAAGGGCCTAACCACGTTGTAAGTTCTTCTCAAATAGATAAACTACATAATTTAGTAAATTATTTCATGCACAAGCTAGCTAAATCCAACATTCGCGTCAAGACACGTCAAAAGGAGGTAACAACTATTAAGGAAGTGACTAACCCAAGCTCCTTGACTGAATCCATTCAGACTAAAATTTTAACTCAAGACCAATAACTTGAGGAAGAAAATTCCAACCTGAAAAGTCAAGGAACTGAAGGATACATTGGAACAGTTCACCTTGGGTTTCAAGAATCTTGATCTAATTCTTAGAAAATAAAGAGCCGTATACAATCGATCCGAACTTGGATATAAGACTAAACACAAATTTAAAATGTATTTATTTCTTGTTAATCATACAAATAGAATAATCATCTAAGCATGGGCCCCAAGTCTAACCTGATTAATCAAGTTGGACTTGGTCAATATTGGATCCCCAAGGATCAAATCCACTACTTTGATAGACCTTATCGAGACTATGATCTAGGGGGAGCCAATAGAAAGACTATTTTTATCATTAGATAGACTTGTTTGATATTTGTTTTACTACTTTTATTATACATGCTTAGATTAGGGTAGATAAGGACTTAGACTTGATTTACACTTGACTAGTTAGACCTAGGATTTTCAGAAAAAAAAATTAAATATTCAATTTCTTTAAAAGACTTTGTCTAGAAGTGGCTGATGGTCTAATACCTAAGAAGGCCTAGTGCCTCGCCACAATCTAGAAGTCAATTATTGAAATAAATATTTAATTAACTAACTATTAAATTTGAGTTTAACTCAAATGTAAATCAATTCTTAGATGTTAATTTAAATTGAAGATAAAATTAATCATCTCATAAAAAACCCTATAAGGTTCCCTTATTGACAATCTAGAAAAGGATGAAATTCTAGAAAAGGAAGAGATTAACTTAGGTAAAAATTAGTTCTATTCTAATCAATTAACCCAATTAAAACTCAATCAATTAACTTAAATTAAAATTAATCAATTAACTCAATTTAAACTCAATCAATTAATCAATTAACTTAAACTAAAATGATTTAATTAGCCTAATTTAAACTCAATCAATTAATTTCAAATTTAATTAGTTAATCAATTAACCTAATTAAAACTCAATCAATTAATCAGTTAACTTCAAACTTAATCAACTAATCAATAAACTTAAATCAAACTCAATCAATTAATTAATCAAACTTAAAATTAATTAAAAATTAAACTTAAATCGAACTTAAGTGAAACTCAATCAACCATCTCATTATCACCCATAGGTATTGATAGATCGTTTAAAGCGATAGAGGGGAGGGGGTGAATATCGCTCTTTTTAAAACTATTCTTTACTTTTATATCAAAGTCGTGCACAGCGGAAAGTAAAAAGAGACAGATTGTTTACTTCGTTCGGAGCCTAGCTCGACTTCTACTCGAAGGCTAGCGGTCCTTGATCGCACCGGTGAGCAAACCACTATAACTCTTCTTTCCGAAATTCTTCGGAAAGAAGCAGATCGTACAATGGAGCAAGATAGTAACACCCTACTATCTTGCTTAAATGAATTACAAATGCAAGCTTAAAATAAATTTTACCGACAAATAAAATGGAGATGTAGCTTAGGTCGGCACTTCCGGATAATGTAGCTTGTTGCACAGATGAAGATGAGACGATTACAGAGTAGGAATTTTGATCAGAAAAGTTGTTATTGGCCTCTGACTTCGAGCCTCAATTTATAGGTATGATGGTTGTTCGGTCGACCGATCCCTCTATTCGGTCGACCGAATCAGCTCCGATTCCTTCCAACTGGAGTCTGACGTTGGCTCGATATTCTGCATTAACTAGACTTCAAAGGTTCGGTCGACCGATCCCTCTATTCGGTCGACCGATCCCTCTGTTCGGTCGACCGATCCCTCTGTTCGGTCGACCGATCCCTCTGTTCGGTCGACCGAACAGGCTCCTTCCCTATTCGTCAAGATTTGCCGTGATCTGCATTTACTGCGCCTTTAATATTGATGGTTCGGTCGACCGATCCTCGGGTTCGGTTGACTGATCAGTGTAATTTCCTTCTACATCTGATCGTTGCTGATTAAACTGATCTGTGCTGAGTCATCTTGGTTCAGTTGATCGATCCTCTAGTTCGGTCGACCGATCCGGCCAAACCTGCAACACAGTATTAAGCAATGTATCCCTGCAACACAAAGGTTAGCACAGTAATATATAATGCATGAGTATGACAGTTAGGACTGTCTTGATCTCAACTTGGAAACCTTCCCGGTTTCTTTAGTTGGATCAGCGACCTTAGGTTGTTCCCTTTAGGAACCCGACCTCACTGTCGCTCTTCCAGTTGCATACCTCAACTTACCTGCCAAACATGATCCTCCAGACATGTTTGGTCTTTTGTCTGCTCAGTGTCTGATTGCCTGATCCACTAAGACTTTTCCTGCAATACCATATTAGCCAACAACAATAATAGTAATATAGAAAATAATGATAAACCTAAACCTAGATTTACCGAGATCCGCTGGTCCGGTCGACCGGAAACCATCCGATCAACCTTGCTTGGAATTCACTCCTCCAAGACTTCTCGTTACCTAAGGTTACCACCCCCTAGGGTTTTCTCCACTTGGCTTCACTCACCAAGACTCAGTATTCGGCTACCCAGGGATCAAGTCCTCCAGACCTATCCACCTGGCTTCCACGATATACCGAGATTTCCCTTACCTAGCGTACAACTAGGACTTAGTATTCGGCTACCCAGGGATCAAGTCCTCCAGACCTATCCACCTAGCTTCCACGATATACCGAGATTTCCCTCTCCTTGCCTAGCCTACAACTAGGACTTCCCTTGATCAAGCTCCATACTTAAACAACTTAAGCATACTTAAACATATTTGTCTGACATTAAAACCTTGGAGGTCGATTGCACCAACAGGTATAACATGATTGACAACCTACATTAGGTGAGATGGAGAATAGGGGTTGAACTCAATCAAGCTATCTTACAATCCTTTTAAATTGGATCTAAATCAAATACTTTATATGTAGGAACATAATGATTTGGACCAATAGATGTTCGATAGTGGATGCTCGAGACACATGACTGAAGACTGATTGAAGTTCACTAAGCTAAAATTCAAAAACCTAGGGTCATTTGTGTTCGGCGACGACAGAACACTTAGATAATTGGAATAGGTAACATCAAACTAAGTTTCAATTTTATTATTCGAAGAGTTCTATTAGTTGATAAATTTAATTTTAACTTACCTAGCATAAGTCAACTGTGTGACTCTAGATGCTTAGTAACATTTTCAATCTCTGAGTGCTTAATTAAGAACGTCGAAAGTCCTGAAATCACACTTAAGGGAATTAGGAAAAAGAATATGTACACAATTAACCTATCAACTTCCTCAATCAAGTGTCTTTTGACACAACAAGATGAAACTAAATTGTGACACAGAAGATTAGGTCACACTCATTTCAAAAATGAGTCAAAGTGGCTTAGTTAGAGGTCTACCCAAATTAAAAAATTTAAAAATTACAATCTATAATACTTGTCAACAAGATAAACAAACTAAGTCAATCCACAAGTTAACAAACCTGAATCGAACTAAATCAATACTTAAGCTCCTACACTTAGACCTATTTGATTCACATGGAGCCAAGTCACTAAGCAGAAACCAATATTACTTAGTCATAATTGATGATTACTCAAGATTTAGTTGGGTAAAAATTTTAAAAACTAAAGATGAAACCCTTGAAATCATTAAGACTTTTTGCAAGTTAACAGAAAATAAAAAAGATAGAATTAGAAGTGACCATGGAGGGGAATTTGAAAATCATAAGTTTAACAAATTTTGTTAAACCAATGGATACAATTGTTAGGGTCAAAATGTGCTAGGAGGGGGGAGGGGTGAATAGCTCATCGCACTTCTCGTAGCTTGCTTCTTTGATGATGATATGTAGCGGAATGAACTCGAAGCAAACTTACAACGCTAACACAAAGAATTTACTTAGTATCCACCTCAAGAAGAGGTGAGTAATCCAAGGATCCACACACACGAGCACTCTCCACTAAGAAAATACTCCTTTATGGTAACTACCGAAGGCAGAGAAGCCTTACAACACTCTCAATACAAGAAGAAAGAAAGGTAAGCAAATACAAATAAAATCTTACAAGATTTACACTGAAAAACCCTAACCCTAACTTCTTCTTCTTCTTCTTCTTCTTGTAAAATGCCTCTTGACCTTGGAAGTGCAGCAACACTTTGTTCCAAGAAAGCTTCAAGAACTGGCGTCGACAGCCGAGAGCAATCGCTGGAGAGAGTCAGAGGAGAAGTGCTCAAAGTCGTGTCGAAGAAATCACTCGTTGACGGTTATAACCTGCGTAACGGTTGGATCCCAATCGATTAAATGACTCTCAATCGATTGGGGAGGCTTTGAATCGATTTGTAGATCGATTCAGAGTTCCTCTGTGCTCTCTGGAAATTGCCTGAATCGATTGCACGATTGATTCAGCTTCTGTGTGTAATTTCCAATTCTCTAATCGATCGGTCGATCAATTGGAGGTGCCCAATCGATCGACTGATCAATTGGGAACGTTTCTGTGCCCGCAATATAAGCTCCCAATCGATCGGCTGATCGATTGGTCTCCCTTTGACTTGCTTAAACCAAGTCTAGGTTCCCAAAAACCAACATCCGGTCAACCATGACCTATTGGGATATTAGGCATCTGGTCAACCTTGACCTAGTAGGACTCCTTCACCAAGTGTCCGGTCAATTTTTTTGACCTACTTGGACTTTTCTCCTCATGCCAAATGTTCGGTCAACCTTGACCCACTTGGACTTACCATCTCGTGCCAAGTGTTCGGTCCTCCAAGACCCACTTGGACCTCCACTAGATGTCTGGTCAATCCTCGACCCATCTGGATTTCCTTGTGCCAAGTATCCAGTCAACCCTTTGACCTATTTGGACTTCCCACACCAGGTGTCCGGTTAACCTTGACCCACCTGGATTTCCACGTGTCTGGCTTCACTCACCAGGTCTTTCCACTGTCTGGCTTCACTCACCAGGACTTTCACCTAGCTTCACTCACTAGGATTTTCACCTAACTTCACTCACCAGGATTTTCCCATTGCCCAGCTTCACTCACCGGGACTTTCACCTGCCTGGTTTCACTCACTGGGGCATTCACCTAGCTTCATTCACTAGGATTTTCACCTGGTTTCACTCACCAGGATTTTTACCTGGCTTCACTCACCAGGATTTTCCCACTGCCCGACTTCACTCACCGGGACTTTCACCTGTTTGACTTCACTCACCAAGACTTTCACCTAGCTTCACTCACTAGGGTTTTCACCTGACTTCACTCACCAGGATTTTCCTCACTGCCCCGCTTCATTCACCAGGACTTTCACAGTAAAGTATCTTATCAGTCTTGAGCTACTTGACTCTTCTTCACAGCAAACTGATCAAATCCTGACTAGAGGAGAATTGCACCAACAATCTCCCCATTCGGACGATTGCACCTGTAATTTTCACATATTGTCATACATCGAAATCTAAACATCAAGACTCAAGCTTGAACCAACTCAAGCCTAGTCAACCTGGTCAACCTTGACCCAGGGGATATTGCATCAACAACAATCATGAATTTTCATGTCCTAGAACCCCCCCAATATGGTCTAGTAAAACAAAAAAATAGAACATTACAAGAGGCCGCTAGAACCATTTTAAACGAATATAACTTAAGTAACCAATTCTTGGCTGAAGCAATAATATGACATATTATATTCAAAATAGAATATTAATCAATAAATTTTAAAATAAAACTCCGTATGAAATATACTACAATAAAATTCCTAACTTAAATTATCTAAAAGTATTTGGGTGTAAAGTTTACATACTAAATACTAAAGTCCACATACTAAATACTAAGATTATTTAGGTAAATTTACATCAAAGACAACAACAGGAATTTTTTTAGGTCACTCCACGACCAGTAGGGCCTATAGAATTTATAACAAAAATATCCTAAAAATTGAAGAAACAACAAATGTAATTTTTGATGAAGAAAATGACTTACTTGACTTAATCAAAGAAAATAATCAAATTATAAGAAATACAGAAGATGATGAAGTTAGACCTGAACTAAGAGAATCACAAGAACCAATTGTTGACCCTAACACAAGATCTTCTAGAATAATTTCCAATCACCCATCTGACCAAATTTTGGGTGATCCAACCCTAGGAGTTTGAACTCGATCATCATATAGAAACCTAAGTCAAATAGCTCTAATTTTCAAAATTGAACCCAAGACTATAGAAAAAGTCCTACCTGACCCAAACTGGATAATTGTGATGCAAGAGGCACTAGTTCAATTTGAAAAAAACCAAGTATGGAAATTTGTACCTAAACCCACAAGGAAATCTATAATTGACACTAAGTGGGTATTTAGAAATAAACTAGATGATAAAGGTGAAATAGTAAGAAACAGAGGCTAGACTAGTAGCAAAGGGGTTTAGCCAAGTAGAAGAATTAGATTATGATGAAACCTATGCACCTGTGGCTAAACTTGAATCTATCATGATGTTACTAGCCTATGTAGTACATAAAGGATTCAAGTTATACCAAATGGATGTAAAATCTGCATTCCTAAATGGGTTCATCAAAGAAGAAGTTTTTATAAATCAATCCCTAAGATTTGAGGATTTAAACTACCCAAACCATGTCTTTAGGTTAAAGAAAGTCTTATATATACTACAACAAGCACCAAGGGCCTAGTGTGAATGACTATTAACCTACCTACTATCCAAGGGGTTTAACCAAGGTTAAATAGATCAAAAATTATTTGTTAAAACCTTAGAAAAAGATATTTTTATAGCTCAAATTTATGTAGATGATATAAATTTTGGCTCAACCAATATTAAATTTTTAAAAGAATTTACTAAATTAATGGAAAATGAATTTGAAATGAGTCCAGTAGGAGAACTTAATTTTTTCGTAGGCTTACAAATAATCAAACAAAAGAAGGAATTTATGTTTTTCAAATAAAATATGTTAAAGAATTAATTAAAAAGTTTAGAATAGAAAATTCCAAAAATATAAATACCCCTATGACAACTAATGTTAAAATTGACTCTGATTTAGAAGGAAAATCAATAGACTTAAAATATTATAGAAGTGTAATAGGAAGTCTACTATACCTAACTGTAAGTCGACTTGATATTTTATTATAGTAGGTATGTGTGCTAGGTACCAATCATGTGTAAAAAAATCACATTTAACTAATGTAAAAAAGAACACTTAGATACATTAAGGGAACCCTATGTAGGACTTTGTACCCTAGGACTAGTATATTTGACTTAATTGGGTACTTTGACTCAGACTATGCTGGGTGCAAACTAGATAGAAAAAGTATAAGTGGAAGCTAGCAATTTCTAAGTCAGTGCCTAGTAAGCTAGTCAAGTAGAAAGCAACACTGTGTTGCCTTATCCACTATTGAATCAGAGGATATAGCCATGGGATAATGCACATTTCAATTACTATGGATGATACACACTTTAAAAGATTATCAATTAAAATATAAAAATATAAAAAATTCAATTGATAACATAAGCTCCATCAATTTAACTAAAAATCTAATCCACCACTCAAGGACTAAATATATGGAAGTCAAACATCACTTTGTAAGGGATCATGTAGCTAAGGGTGATATTATACTTGACTATGTTGAGTCTAAGTCAAACCTAACTGATATTTTCACAAACCCTTACCTGAATTTGAGTTCAGTGCACTTAGAAAACAATTAGGCATGTGTTTAGTAGAATAAATTCTAAAACTTTCAAAATTATTTCTTTTATAGTATTACTTTTTCAAAAGTTATGATTTAAAAATTTTAGAAAAAAATACTTTATCCAAAATTCCCAATTTTACTAGTATTTTCAAAAAGATTGGATTTAACTTAGGTATCTGTCGGTGCAGCGGAGGCCGGCAAGAGGGGGGTGAATTGCTGAAAACACAAAATAAAAATACCCTCCTCGGATTTCAACTCAATTAATGCAATAGTAAATAAGTAAAGGCAGAAATAAAATTAAACTAAGCAAGGAAATAGAAATTAAGTAGAAAACAGGATTTAACCTGGTTACAACCAAGGAGGTTGTTAATCCAGGGCAGTAAGAAAAAGCTCAGTAGAAAAATCTCCTTTGCTGAAGGCGGAGAAGCCTTTTACACTTTGGAAGCTTAGAACTATTGCTAGGAATGGCTACACAATGATTGCTTGAGTTGTTGTTGAATTCCTAGCTCCAGGGGCCTTTTATAGCTCTAGGAAGGTCTATCTCGAGGGTCCAAGGCGCCTCCAACAAGGTTTAAGGCGCCTCCAGCTCGATCTGCGGATAAAACTTTATCCGCAGCGCAAACGGTCAAACTGGACTGCTCAAGGCGCCTTAAACAATCATTCAAGGCGCCTTCATGTGTTCAAGGCGCCTTCAAGTTTCTGCTACAGTAATTTCCAACCTCTTTTGTCTTCTTTTCTTCTCCTCTTCAGCTTCCGATGCTCCGTTCTTTTGGGTGATTGCGGCCAACCGGAATAGGGCTCACCCAATTCCCGACCTTCTCCTCGAGCAGCCTTCCGTCCCGGCTTAACGTCCCTCGAACGCCGCGTACGCTCTTCACGCCCACCGGAGTACTCTTCCGCAGCTCTCTCGTCTTTCGGACGCACCGAGCCCCTCGGCTCCCTTCCCGTGCCGTCTTTCTCGCTAGCTGCGTCTTCCGCTCGACTTCCTGTGCTCCTAAGCTCCTGCACACTCAGACACAGGGATCAAACACAGCAGGACCTAACCAACTTGGTTGATCACATCAAAACTACCACGGGGTCCAACAATCTCCCCCTTTTTGATGTGCATCAACCCAAGTTCAAGTTAGGGTTAAAATAGACATAAAAAGTAATTTTAAAGAAAAAATTACTAAACTAACAAGTTAAGCATAATTTTTTGCAATTAGTAAAATTACAACACTTTTTATAATAACAGAAATTTCAAAATTTTCTAACTCCCCCTAAACTTGTATTTTTCTCTCCCCCTTTGATCACAGCAAAAATGGGGTTAAAAAAATAACCTAAGTTAAGTGAAATGTATAGAATTTAAAAAAATTCTAATTCAAAAACGAATTTTTCCAAACAAAAAAATTCTAAGTCAAATTTTTGAATTTTCAAAAAAAATTTTCTAAGTCAATATGAATTTTTCCAAAAAAAATTTCTAAGTCAAATTTTTGAATTTTAAAAAAATTCTAAGTCAATAAAAAAATTTCTAAGTCAAATTTAAATTTTTGAATTTTCACAATCTGACTTTTTAGAATTTTAAAAAGATTTAAGAACTTTTAAAGCATTATTTAATTCTAGTTTAATGCTTTTTCAGAAAGTTAATTAAACATTTTTTTTCAATATTTTAGCTTCCAGGTCGTGGCGAGACACTAGGCCTTCTTGGTTATTGGAGCAACAACCACTTCCTTAGACAAAGCTTTCATAAAGAATTTCAATATTTAATTTTCTCACTGTAAGCTTTTAATTTTTGAAAAATTAATTAAGCACAGATTTTGGAACCCAATAGAGGTTCCTACCTACAGGGTTATTCAGATACTTAGGGGGTACATAATTTTTGGGTATCCTTCTAAGCTGGCCCTGATGGTTTCTAATATACCAGTTCAATTTTCCATAAACTTTAATTTTTGAATTTGGAAATCTATTTAAACATGTACTATTTCTTAATTTCTCAATTTCTAATTTTAGATTTTTATTTTCAGATTTCAAATTTTTATTTTCTTTTTCTAATTGATCTAATTCTTTAGACAAAGCTTTAATAAACTCAAAAGACTGTTTAGAGTTTAGGGCACGTACCTTACTTACCTCATCTTGCGATGCTCCCCCTTCATCATTGCTTTCTCCTTCTGATGTTCCTCCCCCTTCATCTATGCTCATTTCTGAGCTAGACGTTTCTTCTAGCTGATGGTTGGCCATCAGTGCTAGTCCCGAGAATTCTTCGATGTCTGACTCGGAGGATGATGAATCTGACCAAGTAGCCTTCAGGTTCTTGTGCGTGGAGGATTCTGGTTTCTTGCTTTTTGATTTTTCCCTTTCTTTCTCCTTTCTCTTTAATTTCGGGCAGTCATCCTTGATGTGCCCTTCTTCGTTGCAGTTGTAGCAGCGAACCGTCCTTTTTCTTTGTTGATTCCTCTTTTTCTGCGGTCTAAATTTATTAGAATTAAAAAACTTATTGAACCGTTTTACCAGTAGTGCTGCTTCGGATTCATCGCCCGAGGCTTCGGAGTCAGAACCGATTACTTTTGCCTTTAGAGCTATGTTCTGACCGGTCTTCTCTACTCCATTTGGCTCTGAAACTCGAGATTCGTGAAGTTCAAAAGTCGAAAATAACTGTTCTAACGTACTTACCTCGAGGTCCTTAGAGATGTAGTATGCATCTACTAAGGAGGCCCACTCTGGAGTTCTCGGGAAGGCATTGAGCGCATACCGGATAGAGTCCCGGTTGGTTACCTCTTCTCCAAGGTTTGTTAGTTGCATTATCAGCTCCTTGATTCTCGCTTGGAGTTGCGCTACCTTCTCGCCTTGGTTCATCCGGAGGTTCGTCAACTGGTTCCGGAGGATGTCGCGCTTTGCTAGCTTCGCTTCGGAAGTACCTTCGTGTAGCTCCAGGAATTTTTCCCAGAGATCTTTTGCTGAGTCGTAGCTTCCGATCCGATTTACCTCCTGCGGCGGCAGCACACTGAGCAGGTGGAACTCTGCCTTTCCGTTGGCGACGAAATCGGCTTGCTCCTTCTTACTCCATGTGTTTTCTTCTTTGTCTTTCGGCGCTGCAAAACCATATTTCATTGTAATAAGAATATCAAAATCCGTTTTAAAAAATACCTCCATTTTGCGCTTCCATGTGGCGAAGTCTCCGTCGAACTTCGGGGGATGGATGTTCGCTCCGGCCATCGTCTTGATCGTAGTGCTTCAGTGCAGCGGAGGCCGGCAAGAGGGGGGTGAATTGCTGAAAACACAAAATAAAAATACCCTCCTCGGATTTCAACTCAATTAATGCAATAGTAAATAAGTAAAGGCAGAAATAAAATTAAACTAAGCAAGGAAATAGAAATTAAGTAGAAAACAGGATTTAACCTGGTTACAACCAAGGAGGTTGTTAATCCAGGGCAGTAAGAAAAAGCTCAGTAGAAAAATCTCCTTTGCTGAAGGCGGAGAAGCCTTTTACACTTTGGAAGCTTAGAACTATTGCTAGGAATGGCTACACAATGATTGCTTGAGTTGTTGTTGAATTCCTAGCTCCAGGGGCCTTTTTATAGCTCCTGGAAAGTCTATCTCGAGGGTCCAAGGCGCCTCCAACTCGATCTGCAGATAAAACTTTATCCGCAGCGCAAACAGTCAAACTGGACTGCTCAAGGCGCCTTAAACAATCATTCAAGGCGCCTTCAATGTGTTCAAGGCGCCTTCAATGTGTTTAAGGCGCCTTCAAGGTTACTGCTACAGTAATTTCTGCTACAGTAATTTCAGCCTCTTTTGTCTTCTTTTCTTCTCCTCTTTAGCTTCCGAAGCTCCGTTCTTTTGGGTGATTGCGACCAACCGGAATAGGGCTCACCCGAACCCAATTCCCGGCCTTCTCCTCGAGCAGCCTTCCGTCCCGGCTTAACATCCCTCGAACGTCGCGCACGCTCTTCACGCCCACCGGAGTACTCTTCCGCAGCTCTCTCGTCCTTCGGACGCACCGAGCCCGTCGACTCCCTTCCCGTGCCGTCCTTCTCGCTAGCTGCGTCTTCCGCTCGACTTCCTGTGTTTCTAAGCTCCTGCACACTCAGACACAGGGATCAAACACAGCAGGACCTAACCAACTTGGTTGATCACATCAAAACTACCACGGGGTCCAACAGTATCTACCCCCTAGAAAGCATGTACCCATAGCTTTTAGCCAGAGCATCTCACAAGCACACTAGGAATATCTTGCCTGTGTATGAAAAATACTTAGAATAGAGTGAGATACATAGGGTACTGCCTAGACTTCAGAATGCTCATGTCTGTGCATCAACATAAGTCTGGACAATAAATATCAAGTTAAATTGATCAAGTTAGGTTATCTAGTTTAGTCAAACTAACTAGAACACTTGCTTAACTTAACTAACCAAGTGAAAGCTACTATCTTATGGTAAATAGCTAGTAGCTAAAGGTTAGACATTTAGTTAAGGAAAACCAATGTTTGTTTTAAAGATTTTATTGCCTCGAATTCTCATGCTTAGACTCTAGGATTCTAAACTTAAAACACTTAATTAAATTTTTTTTTAGCATTAATCAAGGGAGAGTGAAAGGAGTTAAGGCACTAAAGTTTGTTTGGGTTAAATATTCTCTAAAGTTTTTTCAAAATATCAAAGATCCTTTTAAGTTTTTTTGGAAGTGAAGTTTTTTAAGGTTTAACTATTTTTTTAAAAGAAAGTTTAACTATTTTTGAAGCAACTTTAAATATTTTATTTAAAAAAGGAAGTTCAAATATTTCTATCTGAAAAATAAGTTTTTAAAAAAGTACTTTTAACTAGGTTTTTATGTTTTAACCAAGTTTTAAAAGCTAAAGAATTTAGTTAATTCTTTTAAGAAAATCTTGTAAAAGTTAAGTATTTAGCTAAACTTTTAAGAAAATCTTTCAAAAGCTAGGTATTTACTTAAAACTTTTTAAGAAAATCTTTTAAAAGCTAAGTATTTAGTTAAACATTTTAAGAAAGTCCTTTTAAAAAGTTCAGTATTTAGCTAAAACTTTTTAAGGAAATCCTTTCAAAAGCTCAATTTTTTAAGTACTTAACTAAGTGTTTTAAATCCTTTTCAAAGCTAAGTAACTCCTTTTAAGCTAAATTTGTTTAAAGTGATGAATTCAAAGGAAGCTTAAAATTAAAAGTTTGAAAGAGATTAAAAGTTAGAATTTTTTTTAACTATCTTTACAAATTAATTTTCTCTCTAACTTAGTATCTTTTGATGTATGTCAAAGGGGGAGAGAAAGATTAAAGTTAAGTTAAACATATAATTTTTAATTAAGGGGGAGCATAAGAGATTTTTTTTGTCAAATTGTTTAACTTATGCTTATGCTCTAAATCCTTATATTACATTAATTTTTGTTATGCTTGTTGGTTGCTCCTAAGAATATCGTACTGTTTCCCCTGTACAAAAATTTTGTACAAGTCCTGAACCTTTCCTAACAACCTATTGTAATCTTTAGAAATTAAATTCGGAATCGCAAACGGAACTTAACATTATTGATTCCAAATTTAACTTATATGTTCTTAGAGGTTTAGACTTAGATCGAAAACTATAC